>NC_143021.1:183474689-183699689 GCF_055824585.1 Amblyomma mixtum | reverse complement strand
CATGTTTTATTGAAGTCTAAATACGTTTCTTAGTAAATTTAACCATCCTTTTAAGAGCCAAATATTCCATTATCTATTTATGGCTCCAGGACGTGTGGTGCACCCCAGAGGTTAATCATATTCATAGGTACTTGCATCAATAATATCCTGTTGCAAACTAAGTAGTTAAAAGGATATTCGTGGCACGCTGAAACGCTGTCCACGAGAACTCTGGAAATTCAGTTGGGAACGTGTGACAGAATAACCGGGGCTATTCATGGTCTGGAACAACATTTACTTTTCAAAGAATAGTTTGACGACGGCTTCTGATGGTTCTGTGCTGGTGATGGCGAAGGTGATGACATATATACATCGTCCCTATTGGAAGTTAGAAAAGCTGCGTGACATAAGAAGTAAACGAATTTCTCTGCACGTTCTATATAAGAAAAGTTGCGTGACCGTAGTATGTAAGCGGACTCCCAAAATCTGTTCAGGTATGAAGGACATGCACGAGTAACACGGATGACGCAAAAGATACACGCAGGAGAAATGCATTGATGGTAGTAAGATAGTTCTTTGATAGGAGCGAATGTTGGGTATTCGCCATCATGGTCATTTGTATCTCGTACGTATCCATAGATTTTGGAGCGCAGTGTAGAGAAAGTATTACACTTCGTTGAGTTTCTTCATTGCTATCATGGAAAACAAACTGGATGTACAAGAACTCTCCTGCAGCCTCCTTTGACTTAAGGAGATGAGTTAATTTGACTCATAAAATATTTTACGAGCGTCAAAGAGCTTAGTTCACGTCAGTTTTTATTTTCCGGCGCGAAAATGATATCAAGCATAATAAGAAAAACAGATGGTGATGCCGGCTGGTAAGGAATGATACTCACAACTTGCTGATTGCATCAACAGAAATCCATCATGGCTGTCTTGCTGTTCACGGTGATTTTTTTGACGACAACACTTTCTCACGCCCGAAGATATGGTGCGTGCTCGTACTTACAATTTTGTTTTAACAACCTCAAATGTAGATAACAGTAAGTTAAGACAATTTCATTTAGCGGAATGTTTCAGATAGAACTACTAAACGCGCCCTATACTGTCTGCATTACTGCTTTTCTGTGGAAAGTAACGCAGATTAAAGAAAATCAGTTCAAAAGGACGGCCATTTTTAGCATGCGCACGGAAAAGCATTATATTCGCCCCACCTTACAAGAACATTTAACTATTTTTCCTTTGCCTTTAACACTCACAACAAGCAGTAGCATAACTTGATTCAGAAGGTGTCCACATTTATTCAGTAAATGCACTTTCAGGGTATTTAGAGACGATTGTCTGCTATTACCTTCTGCATGCAAAAGTCACACAAAAGTAGCAATAGAGCATATACTTTTATATACAGGGCTGATTAAAAGAATTCAAGCTAGTACTGGAGATCACCCTTGTATTAATTCATGACTAGTATGTAACACCACTAACATGGACCGTGAAATGGGTGATATCAGGAAAACAAGTTAAAATGTTGCAGCGGTGCACGTCACTCACTAAGGCCTCATTACTTTCTCCGATTGGAAGTGAATCAGAATGTTTTATTGTTAAAACATCTTTTTGTTCGAAAAGCATGATTTTTCGTGTCTTGTGTTATCAGTGGCATGTTTGTAACCGCTGGAATTAAAAATACTCACCAAATCTCTACCCTCTCCTCAATGCGTGCGAATTGAATCACCGGTGACAAAACAGCCACAGCTACAGTGCTACTGGGCAGAGGTTCCAACCAGTGTAAGCTTGTACTCAGAGTATGGCGTGCAGCCTGAGGTGTTCTCAGAGCATTTATGGCTGATAATAATGTCGCACAAGGTAGAGCCAAGGAACAAGCGAAAACCGTCGCAGGACCAGAAAAAGGAGGCATGCGTATGACACCGCTCGAACTATAACTGACGTATTCGAAGAAAAAATCAAAATTTCTCTTACGACAGGGCGCACTGACGATGGCGATGGAAATGATTTACGAAGATAAAATTTACAATTCTTTATGTGGGAAAAAACTGAAGGATTTCTTATACATGCCTGCTTATTCTTGATGATTGAAAACGCTTCTAGCGGCTCACACTAATGTCTTCATTTCACCCAAGCGATAACACTGGTAGGGTGAAATCGAGGGTAGCAATAGTGCCGTCCTTGCCATGCAACGCCAGGTTGCTTCTGGCGCCCGAGCCCAAAGTTCGTTATCAGTTTTAATAACCTAAAAAGAGTTTCAGTTGTTGTCTTCGCAAATTCTTCCCTTGACCTTGTTCGGAATGTAATCTTGCGCAGGAAAAATACATAAATGTTGTTTTCTTTATCGAAGCAAATTAGTTACAAGTGAAGCGGTGTTGATCGAGTGTCCGTCCTATTTCTTGTTCTGCGTCTGTACTTAGTGGTTCCACCTTCCGAGCACTATGAACCACCTAGCCCCAGTAATTCACGCTCTTGCATGCTGACAGTTCTGACCTCTTATCATTCTCGAGATGTAATTAATTTCTGCCATATATGCTGGCAAAACTAATTATGGCGCTGTCCAGCGATTGATGGCGCTTGGGGCCACTTCTAAACAAGCGCTTCTTTGTTTTCAGAAATCACCGGGAGGCTTTCGAAGGTTTCATTTTTCTTTTCTCTCACTGAGATGTGATCACTTCTCCTAACTCTGAAAGTTTGCGTTTTTGGTTTTTGGGGGTTTAACGTCCCAAAGCGACTCAGGCTGTGAAGGTCCCCGTAATGAAGGGCCCAAAATTTCGACCACCTCGGGTTCTTTAACGCGCACAGACATCGCACAGTACATGGGCCTCTAGAATTTCTCTAGAATTTCGCCTCGATTGAAATTCGACTGCCGCGGTCGGGATCGACGCCACGTCTTTTGGGGTCAGCAGCCGAGCGCCATAACCACTGAGCCACCATGTTGGGTTCTCAGTCGTTATGGCGCTCGGTTGCTGAGCCACCACGGTGGGTGGCTCAGTACCGTCGCTGCAATAAAATCTCTTTCAGTTGCTACTCAGCGCTCTCTTCCTTATTGTGGCGTGTGTCGCGCTGTTATTTATACGTGTGATCTACATGCTGCACTGCGGTATATGTGGCATACTGCAGATCTGGCAGACAGAAACACCGTTCAAATTGCTGTTCAACCACCACAGGGCCCACAATCATGCACTGACAAACCTGCGTTTTATATAAACCTAGGGTCACCAAAATACAATATAAAGCATTCGTGTAGTCCTCATTTGGTCGATCTTTTAAAGAATCATGCACTGACAAATCTGCGTTTTATATAAACCTAGGGTCGCCATAAAATACAATGGAAAGCATCCGTTTATTCCTCATGCGGTCGATGTTTAAAAGAAGCCGTCAAAACTTACAAAGACTGTCATATTTCATACACAAAATTTCAGGCAGTAACTCAAAGGCATTATTGAATACTTGGCCAATTATGCCTTTCTCAAGAGCCTACTACACTGAAAGAGGCTAAAGAACCTATCCATTTCATGTTTCTAAATTTATCCATCTCACCATGCGCTAACTGCTTCCTTCTTGTTTTATTTTTATTGGTTACCCTTTTCGCCCCGTCCCTTCAGCCTCGCTCTCGGAAGGGGCCCTTTTCTACAGCAGTTGACGTCTTCGCGATAGGACGCGCGGCGGAGACGGCCCGCTAGCGATCCGCTACTGGCTGCTCCCTGCAGCGCCGGGCTGCAGGATTGTGTTTCCGATTCGTATTGCTGGACGCCTCTCCGCCGCTGCAGCGATTCGCAGCCGTCGTACCGACCATTGGCTGCTCTTGAGCAGTGCGAATTGACACGGTCGCGACAATATGTCATTACTTAGATTTCAATGGCCCTTGGTGAAATTTGACTAATTTTGCTTTTAGGCAAAAAACAAAAAAAGCGTGACTTGCGTCATGCAATCGCCTGCGACATGCATTCAATCGCGTCGCCTTAGGGTGGCTCGCCATATTTTTAACCCCTGGCTAAAATATCTGGGTAGTCCTGTATATACAGCCACACACGATAATCTTGTTCTGGTTTGGGCGTTAAGGAAAACTGTCAAACGTGCCGTTTACGTTTGATCAAATCTAATGGCTTATCTTCTTTTTCTATGGAAGTCACTATCCCCAGGTGGACCACTAAGGACCACTGCGTCTTCTGTGCGTGCATGGACAGCAAGAAAAATTCCTGCCTTGTGTACGGGTTGACTAACTGCTACTGCGACGACGGCTACTACCGCTTCGGGGTCGGTGGTCCCTGCATCTGGTCATATCAGTGCCTTCCGTCAGATCAGTTTATTCCGAAAAATCACACCTCAAATATCTCCATGAGCACTGCTGGAATTGAAAAAGAATAAACTGCCCTCTCTTCACGTTGGCTCAGACCCTTCGGCGTTTGCCTTCTCATCCGAAGGTAGCGCCGGTGCTCCCAACCCCGGTAGCTACATTTCGATAGGGGCTACTTGCACAAATGCCACACTGCTCTGGGATGTCAGCACTGCTCCGCGATGTTAGCCCACTTTAAAGGACCCCAGATGGTTTACATTAGACCGGTGCCCTTCGTTGCGATGCGCAACACATGTGTCGCTGCGGGATGTTAAATCGTGCATAACACAAGAATAGTTTTTTTTTCTTTTTCTCGGCCGTGCAGTTTTTGAGGTAGCGAGTGGCCGGGAAAAAATTTAGACTTTCTCGTATTTCATGAATCCAACAAAATGAAACTGAAAGCAAGCCTCAGTATCAGAAAGTTAATTTGCTCTCTTCAATACTTTCTTTTTCCCAGTCGCTTTTGTGACCGTCTCGTTGACATGCTAGCAAATAGCAAACTCCAGACTGCGGTCATCGAACTTCTCAAACTTTATGCATGGGGTGTGTTCGAACATGACAGATATTTGTGAGCTTAAGAAGTGCTGAATTTTCCAGGAAACACAGAAGGCTGTAATTCTTTTAGGCGTGAAATGCTTACCAGTTACGTTCTGGCCAAATTCAAACGAATACCGTCATGGAACACCTCAGACTGTCGGGATGTTTATGAACGCGAACCTCAGGCCGAAAACGAAGCCCAACTTATCTGACAACATCCAAACTTTTCCAATCAATGGCCATCGTGTGTAACAAAACTATCACTTCTTGCGGGATTCCACCCAACAGCAGAGGAGCAGTTTCGCTTCCCAAGCGCAGACACTCGGCCATTGCCGCAGCGACTTGAGCTCTGTTAATCACTCATGCTCTCCCGCTACTGCTTGAAATCACCGTCTTCGCCGCATTTAATTCGTTATTTTGCACTTGAAAATTTAAACTCAAAATGAGAGCTGCTCAGGTTGCAGCAAAATGGTTGATGGCGGGGGCTGTTCAAGCCTGGAACGCAGCCGTGCACACCAAGCGGGCTAGTCGCTTCCTGAGGCTGTCTAACGTTACCCCGACAATGACAGAGTTAGTAACGATGACAAACAAAGCGGAATGCACGAAAGTACAACGCGAGGAGAAGAAAAAAACGATTAAAATGGAATGTATAGGCGGTGTTCGCTTACAGCATCCCAGACACCAAGTTCCACACCCTCGACGATAAACGGGATTTTCTACAATCAAACAGCGCTCGTCAAGTCTGTCAACCGAAGTATATACGGTGAACTTGCAAATACTTGAAATTAAAAGGTTTTGATTTATGCATTTGTTCTCGTTTCATAGTTACAATGTTCTATTCTAAACTGGTGCAATGTTCTACTTTATTATATATTAATTCTAGCATTGGAGTGGACATTTGTCCCATCGATCGCTAGTGCCCGTTTCCGCATTCACTTTTTTCAAGGGTTAGTTCCTTTTCTTGTTTTGTGGTTTATCTTATGGTTGGTATGTTTGCTCTGTCTTTGCTGGAATTGAACGTTTCTGCTCTGGTCAAAGATTTCCTCCAGACTTGAGAAAAAGTTAGCACAAATAAAGAACTGTCATCATCGATTTCTTTACAAAGTAATAATGACAGAATCACGTCCACCAAAGGAAAGCGGCCCAGTATTTACTCCCTATGAATTAGTCCTCACCCTAACATCTCCTAAATACCTTGGTCAGTTTGGAAGAGTGACTACACGGTGAGGCGATGGTGCCAGTTGCATTCACAGGAGAGAAACAAATTTTGCGACCGTATGCAACCGTATGGATGCATTTGTTAGGATGGTGGCGTGCCAATTTCTTCCTCATTCTAAATCTACTCGATCTAAAATGTTACCCTAGACATTGGACTACTACCGGTTTTCGTGAAAATTTAACTGAAGGACCTTTAATAATTTTTAATTCTATCTCAGCGGTTCA
Organism: Amblyomma mixtum; assembly: GCF_055824585.1. Taxonomy (NCBI): domain Eukaryota; kingdom Metazoa; phylum Arthropoda; class Arachnida; order Ixodida; family Ixodidae; genus Amblyomma; species Amblyomma mixtum. The sequence continues at coordinate 183,693,388 of NC_143021.1, read as the reverse complement.
ATATCGCATTGTTAGGTTCTCAACAGAAAATCTTACTGCACTGCAACTCTTATTTGTTTACCTTAACGATACTGCATATTTCCCGTTAAAAAGAGTAATGGTCAGAGTTCAGGTCTGGCACTTATCGAGCGTGGTTGCATTTTATTTCCGTCAAAGACATAACTTGATAAACGGTTTGGTAGTCGGAGTTTTATATTATTAGCCAGCAGTTCGATACTTGCTAACTTGAAGTAGGGTCTCGCTACCGACAGCGAACAAATAAATGTATGGTTTGTAACATAACAGCTCTGATAGTATTATTGCTTTTGAAGGCTGTGTATTATTTATCACACAGTTTTTACTGCTGCTTTTTTCATTTATATGAATGCCTTCTGCAAAGGATTATAATCGCTTACACGTTTTATAATTGCGACTGTTCAACGTGAACCTGATTTTCTTGATGTAAAATGGCATATTTACACATCAGTCACTTCAGGTTCATACAGACCCGGAACAAAATGAGGTACAACTGAAATATATGTCGTTGTGCTTAGCTTCCGCAGGCCATTATTCCGCACTACAGATCCTGACCTGCTAACGATAGCGTCTCTTATCGGTATACTGGTTTATTCTTCCGATGGCCTTACATGGAGACGCCTACTGAGAGAATATATCTTGGACTGAGGTAAACACTTATTTTTCATTATCTTAGAACAAGAGGCGGATAACGAGCAACAGCAACAAGGAAAGAAAAGGTATTTCTGTCGCTTAACTGCAATCTCATGAGTTGCAGGATAATAGAAGCGTTCATGCCTCTATTTCTATACAAAAAGATCCTACATAATGACAGCAAGAGGTCCCGACGTGTTTTCCTTCCTAAAAGGTACCATAAGCCACATAAAAAGCAACGTCCTGGTCTGGGTTCCTTCATGCAGAGCATCTGGTTATCTGACGTATTTTTTAACCCTTTTTCACACTTGCGTGTTATCCAAAAAATCGACAGGCTCTACAAACGCAAGGTCCACAAAGCTGATACCGACAGCCGAGCAGGGCCGCCTCCCAGTGCTCTCTGGTGGGGTTGGGGTTGGGGGAGATAGATGGGTTTGATTGACACGCCCAAACCATGTGGAAGGTTTCAGCCGCTTCCCCACAGAACTGGCACGTGCCATCAAAGGATGTGTTGAGATGTTTAAGTACCGCCGGGCACAGTAAGTCTTAGTAAGGATTTGATGAAGAGGCACTCGTCAGCGCGATCCAGTACCTTACAAGGGGCCGGGTAGCGCCGGCGCTCCTCCTTGTAGTAATCGGTGATGTGTTTGAATGTAAGGGCCAGATTGTCTGATTGGGAGTAGGCTTCCAAGGACAGGGAGATAGCCCGGGGAGAGAGTGCGCGGGAGACGCGCGTGTAGTGAATACGGTGCTGTCATAGAAGGTTGCTTTAGAGACATGTACTGTGGTGTCCATTCCTTTCGGGTGTACACCAAGATATGAGAGACAGGCATTTCCTTTCCTTAATTCAATTTTCATTTCATTTCATTTTCCTTAAGACCCTTACGGCGCGGTTCGGGTATGCACCGAGATATGAGAAAGGCAGGCATCGTTTCCTTTCCTTGAAACTTGTCCATTGAGATATGAGAGTTTCCTGCCGTACTGCTTGTCTTTTATTTATTTATTTCTTTCATTTATTTTTTATTCTCGTTTCTATGCTTATTTGTATTATTTTTCTTTTTTAAGGAGTCGGCGGCCACCTGTACTGCGCATGACGTCGCTCGGTTTCGCGCATGCGCCGAAGTGGCAAATTTGGCCTCCGGCTCACGCGAAGCGCGGTTTTGATTAGCCTAGTGAAGCTTTTCGCTTCAAAATAGTAACCTCTGTTTTTTGTCAACGCGGGTCTTTTACTGCATCTAGAAAACTTAATGGTGAATACGAGCATGGTCCGAGTCAGTAAGAACAAATGCAAAAAATGACAGACTCAGCAGAGAAAATGCGAGGAAACTGAAGGGGAAATTTTGGCTGCCTCTGAAGAGTATGACGTGACAGCTTAAATGGGTTACTGTAGATATCTGCCGAAATGGTCATTTTCTACTTTATATTCATAGATCCCTGTTAGTCCTCACATCGCTGCAGGCGCAGTTCTGGAGTGATTAAGCGATGCGCAATTGCCGTGCGACATAAGTTGCAGCGACTGCTTTTGAGACTCAGATTTCACTTCCAGAAAGCCTCTGGCAACCAATTATTAATTTATCTCACCAGCCGCGGTTGGCAGTTTGCTGGACATTCAGTCGGCAGGTTGGGATGACGTCACCTTTTCACGTGACCTAGGTTGCTTTTCACGGGATCTGTTCTGCATTTTTCGCTTGATGACAACGACGCCAACGTTTCTGTGATACGGGACAGTCTTGTATATACAAAAACAATCGAAGCGGTGCAAGCTTTTAGTATACGACGTTAAAGGTTACCCCAATGAAAAGAACGAGCCCTTAGAGCAGATGTTTGATTAAGATACTGCCAAGACACACTTTAAATTCAACCTGTTGCCACTGAAGCAAACATTGATTACGAAACATTTCAGCTTATAAAAACAGGCCTGTGACAATAAAACTTCTTGAGTGAAGTGAACAAACGCAGCGGTAAAACCTGTCCTAATCTTAGAGATACTCAACACTCGATCAGTGAAAAGTACCCCAGCCGAATACGCGACACAAGGAAAAAGTGTGGACTAGTCTGAAAGCAATCAATGACTTCGGGTGAAATTTAGATAAATAAAGCATGTACACAAGCACGATGTAATGCATCCGTCTTTCAATTTTTTATACCTTTGTTCAAAATAGACACTTAGGAATGGAACAAATGTTATTACAAAGAATTGCTCTGTTTCATGTCGTCTTTGATACATAAGAGCGAAGCCATGCCTGGCCGAACACACGCACCAAAAAAGAATTTTCGGAGAAGGAATTTTGAAGACGATAGTTTTATGTGATCAAAAAGTATTATGAATGCATTAACATGAAATCGCAGTGAAGGATATTTACAATGCTCGACATTTCCAACAGTGCTTTGTAGCTCTTGCTTTTCAACTCAAAAATTAGGTAAGAAACATTGGTTGATTTTCTTCTCATGCTCTATCTGCCTGCTCTTGAGATTACATCGGGTTTCAATTTCATAATGTGCCTTTCGCATTTCTGCCAGAAGAACTAGCAGAATGAAATCGAAGGAGTTCTTCATGAATTTTATAGAATATTTCCTGCCAACAAGGTTGCTTAAAGCCAGTCGCGAGCTGTAAACATGCTGTATCTATTATTGCACTATATTTCTCCAAATCAGCTCAGCATATCGGCTTACAAAGCCACGTTGCAGATTTGCAAAACGAAAATTTGAGTTTGCAAGCATTTTGCATTCAAAAAATCTCAGATTTCTGAGGCTGATGATGATGGCTATTGAAGAACCGTTAAAAATAATAGCTCATTTTGCATTATATTTGTTCATATAGCGACGAAGAAGGCGAAGCTGGCAGTGGCGCCGGACGGAGCGCTCGCCCCAGGCCAGCAGCCATTAAATCATTTCATTGCAATCAGTCGTCTCGTCTCATCGTTCGCCTGCCACGTAACAATACTTATTTATGTAGATACGTGGAGGGCAACAACAGCATTGTAGCATGCCGGCAGGGCAAATTTATGGGAAAATTCCCCCCCCCCCCCCCCGCCCCCATGATAAGCAAATACTGAAGAAAATATGCATGAAAAGGTCACGTTTAAAGTTACGAACCCACACTAAAGCATGGTCGCATGAGGCAAAGCATAGACCAAGACACAGGCGTAAGGAGTGGTAACCGCGTGTCAAGCAGCAATGACCAATTTACGATAAGGAAGACTTAAACTCGATACAGGTTCCACACTGATTACTGAAATTAGGAAGGCTAGTCTACAATGCTTTACTGTGCCGATAAAGAATTTGCGGACAACATGAGTGCGACAGCATGTTTACCTCACGTTATACGTGAAAGTAGTCATGCTCTTATCAACCACCTGTATTTCAGAAAGGTCTTCGGTGTAAGGGGAAGAAAGGACGGTTTTTAAATTGTAACTAACACTGCAAACCTTTCCGTATTCGTCATACATGGTATTCTCACCGATTAATGAACTAGAGATATTGTGTTGTGTTATCGTGCTGGGTTTCGTGGCGCATAAGCTTCTAAGGCTATCATGCTCCAAGCTCAAGGTAAAAGAGAATTCTTCTCTGCAGATGTTTGCTGATATGTGAAAAAAACATAGTTATGTAGAAGGTATAAAAAGTTAGTTCGTTCTACCAAGTAATGTGAGAGGAAGGAAATTTTACAAGTGGCTACTTTGTAAAAAGCTTTAAAGAAGGCCGGGGAACCTCAGAGGCATCCTGCAAGAATCTTGAGGCTCACAACTAGTCAAATAAAGACCTCAGTGTTCTTCTCAGGAATGAGAAAATGGCTAAAGCGCATAATATAGCTAAGCGGAGCAGTGGATAAAAATTCACAGTTCTCAGAACATCTGCTTGTTCTAAAATGCTTAAAAGGCAAGACGTGCTAACAATGACATTTTCACCTAAGAGCAGGGCTGGGTGTAAAGAAATGCATTCATTATAAAGTTTTCTGAGGTGCTTCTTTCTTAGTTTTCCTTATCCTGAGCATGAGAATAAAATATTGTTTGTTGTGAGCCCGTCTCCACGTTTTTCACAACGAGGTTTGTCGTGTTTCAGCGCTAAGAAATTATTTGTAATGTGCGTATGTCCAATGCGGAGACTACATAAAATTGCTTCGATAAATCGTTCCTGTGGCCTATAGGCCTTCCATTCACCCAGGACAGGCTTTACAAAGTGCAGATTGTTGTTGACCTCGCTGTCCCATGAAGCCTGCCATTTTGCGTTCAGTTTATTTTGAACAAACTTCATGCACTATTTATGCCGTACGTTTACTTGTTTTACTTTACCATTGCGGGCAAGTGCGGCACATGCGTCAGCGCTCTCGTTCCCGCTGATTCCCATGCGACTAGGAACCCAGTAGAGCCTAATTGTACATCCTTGTGCACCAGCTTTTATCGCATTATACATTTTGTTTCTATTATGGGTTCAAGTGCATATCTGGTGTTTTTTGCTGCAATTACGCTCAGGGAGTTGGTGTAGATAACACTATTCTTCAGTATTTCCTCCACAGCTACAGCAATGGCGAAGCATTCTACTGTAAAAATTGAAGCGCGCTGAGGCAGCCTGACTAGTTTCTCCCATTTTCCTTGCATTATCGCCCTCCCTACATAATGTGATGTGGAGTTTGCTTCTGTGAATCTGGGTCAGTATGAAACCGCATACATCAAGAAACGTGTACCAAGGTCGCAACGGATCGGCTCTCCTGGTAACATGGGGAGGTGCGTCTAGTACGCTTATTTCTTGTTTTTTTTTTCTTCGAAGCGGAGGAGGAGTGGTCTGACAGCTTGACGTTTGTCGGTAAAGAGCGTTATAGATCGGCATTTAGTAACTGCGGCGTTACACACATATTTTTGTAGTGACCTTATTTTCAGTACATATGCACCGCTAAGCATTGTGGTCCTGCTAGTAAGCGGCGGCTCATTTGCTTCTTCGTGAAGACTATTTACGGAGATGTTCTGTATTCCCCAGTTGAAAAGCATGAACCAAGGTTTTGTACAGGATCCACCCTTTTAAGGTAAGATGGCCTGGCAGACCCATACGCTACTCATTCATAGTCTAAGGTTTGGTTTGGTTTATGGGGTTTAACGTCCCAAAGCGACTAAGGCTATGAGAGACGCCGTAGTGGAGCGCTCCGGAAATTTCGACCACCTGGGGTTCTTTAACGTGCACTGACATCGCACAGTACACGGGCCTCTGGAATTTCTCCTCCAAAGAAATTCTAGCCGCCGCGGCCGGGATCGAACCCGCGTCTTTTGGGTCAGCAGCCGAGCACCATAACCGCTGAGCCACCGCGGCGGCCATAGTCTAAGGAAGAACGCACTATTGAGGGTGTGCAATGCCACATCCTATCGGACCCCCAGCGTTTTCGTGACAGTACGTTAAGCACATTCAGGGAACAGGCTGCTTCCTTTTTAAGGGTGTTTATGTGCGGAAGGAACGTGAGTTTTTCCCAAAAGTTAGCCCTAAAAATTTGTGTCCTTTTACTGCAAGTATGGCTTCATTCAAGTGGAGGGTGCAATCAATCTGCAGTCCTCTTTTGAGCGAGAAAAGACACGCGACTGTTTATGCGAGGAAAACCTAAACACATTTATGTGTGCCCATATTGACAATTTCTTTAGTGTGAGTTGTATTTGTCTCTCAAAAGTTGATAAGCTGGAAGATGTGCATGCAGTTTGAAGGTCATCGACGTAGATTGAGTACATAATGAACTGTGGAATTACGTTGGCTAAGGAATCCATTTTTACTATGAATATTATCCACTTAAAATGTATCCCTGAGGCACACCATTCTTCTGTGTGAAATTCTTCGAGAAAGCAGCACCGAGATGAACTTGCAATGAAGGATTGGACACAAAGTCGTTCAAACATATTAGCATCCTCCCGCGGATGCGAAGCTCTTTCAGGTCATGAAGAATCCCGAACCTCCATGTTGTGTCATATGCCGTCCCCATATCGAAAAAGAAAACAAGGACATTTTTTCTGTACATAAGCGCCTCTCGAACTGTGTTTTTCAGGTGGACGAAGTAGTACACTGTGCAGTATGCTTTTTAAAACCTCATTAGTGGCTCACGGAACTCTAGAATGAACATTAACCTAACATCGAGAACGCTTTCAAAAGATTTGGCAAGACAGCTTGTAAGCGTAACAGGCCTGTAACTACCAGGGGTGGTTGGTGGCTTTCCTGGGTTTAGGAATGAAACAATAACGGCTTGTTTCCAAGCCGCTGGCATTTTTCCTAGCACGAATATTTTGTTAAAAATTCTTAAAACAACTTCCAGAGAGGGTTTAGATAGATGGGACAGTGTTTAAAAATGAATTTCATTGCTGTCTGGTGTAGTTTGTCTACCTATAGACAGTACTCACTGAATTTCCTGAAGTGTAATCAAATTATTGTGGGGCTTGTTTTGCAGCCTGCCGAAGGGAGACTTTGCTTTTCGATTGTGTTTCTTGCACCATAGATATTACGAGTAATATAAACAAGTTGCCGGTTTACTGTTTACAGTGGATTCAATAACGAGATAAAAACAGCTCCACATCCTGTGCTCCTGTCACACCGGTAACATTGTAGCCATGCGGAAAGGCTTCAATATTAGCGTCAGATTCATGCAGCCAAGACTTATTTCTGATAAATGCGTTGAGCTGAACAGAGGAAGAAAAGTTGCAACCTATTCTGCTTTATTTATTAGGCTTCGATAGTTTAGAAGCAAGACACGTAGTTGAAAACCACCAAAACAATTATATCTTGCACACACAGGAGTGGTTATATTTTACAAAGAATTCTGACATGTACCCATCACGTTTTTTTTCTTTCATGTGTTTTCTCTGCTATCATAGAAAAAACTTTGCTGTCAATGTTGAATTTAAGAGAACGCAGTTAAAACGAACGATTCATTGTTTGAGCATAATCAAATAGTTTGGAGAGCGCGTCTTGTTGCAGGGTAATAATCTTTACTGAGAGCATATTCCTTATCCTTTTACTTTGATAAAATACAGCACAGATTAACTTCGAACCTGAAGAAGTTGATGATGACTGGCTGGTTCTTACCTTCACTAGGCTTGCCGAGCCTGTAATCATGTTCAATGTCTTCTTTTGCCATAGTCTGGTTGAGTGATATAGAAAAGTTTATACTTTTTTTCTGAGATTCGTTGCAGATCTAATTTTTAGTCAGCTAGGCGAAGCACTATTATGTTGCTTCTGAGCGATCAGTTTTGTGCATCTTTAAGGGACGGTGTTATTTTTGAGCGATCAGTTGTGCGCCTGTCTAAGGTGTACTCCTATTCTGACCAGTCTACGCTGAGTACCTGAACCCATAACTGACTGACAGCAATATCCTTTCTGAGGTCAGACACTGTGCTCTGATGTTCCTGCGCCGAGGTAGAAATGTTGGCCCGCTGTGTCTTAGTTTTCTTCACCTCAATAAAAACTTATCCGACGTTGCTCTAACCAGCGAACAACTGCCTAAACAAAGAAATTAGAACTACTTCAACCACACTTGCCAGAATAGGGTGTAAATCAATATCACCCAAAAGGAGTGAACGCAACACGGTGAAGGCAACCGAGACCAAAGCTAGCTGGAGACCATATTTATTTATACATACTGTTAACCCTCTGCATGAGGGTCATTACAGGGAGGGAAACATATACAGACACAAGTGCAATTCTCTTCGCTAAAAAAAGGAACACTCAAATGCACAGAATTACAGATTTGCACAGCAATCTTCCAGGAACGCGTTCACACCTATCACAAATTTGTCTACATCTGTTTGGTCCACAACGTCACTTGGTAGTTGATTCCAAATTTCTACAGCATCGGGAAAAAAGGAGTAGCGATAGACATCAGTACGTGTAATAATAGGCTGTAATACCTTACTGTGATTTTTCCGAGGGCAACGCTTCAGGGGAGGTGTAACATAGTGATGTTTATTGACTTTGACTTTATCATTCATTATCAGAAAAAAAAGTTTCAATTTCTGCTTTGTTCTTCTTACTTCTAGTGATTCTAACTGACACTCTTTTAGCATTGCTGTGACTGAATCAGTGCGGCGGTATTTAGAGCATATAAAACGTGCTGACATCCTTTGCAATCTTTCCAGTTTCCGTTTTAAACCCTTTCGATGAGGACTCCACACTGCACTTGCGTACTCTATGATTGGCCGCACGAATGTCTTGTACGCAATCAATTTAATTTCTCTAGTCGCATTCGGCAACTTCCTCCTCAGGAAACAGAGCTTCTGGTAGGCTTTTAAATATTGAGTTGCCGAAAATATTTGATACAGCACAAAAGTATCGCAGCAAAGATAACCAATATTTATTCAAGTTTTTAGTTTGGTGGAATATGAGTTGTGGTTAAGCACACTGATTTCTTAGCCGGCGCATGTCACGTCGCCTCCACGGCTGCTGCATAGCGCGCTGCTTCTATGGTGCGAGCCTACCATTCTGACTCCTTCGCAGGCGAGTAACGTGCTGCTTCATTGGCTGGAGAATACCGTTCTCCTTCCACGGAAGTGGAACGTGCGGATTCCTTCGCAGGCGAGTAACGTGCTGCTTCTCCTTCCACGGATGAAGTGGAACGAGCTGCTTCTACGAGAGAAACACTGCGTGCTGCTTCGTTGGCTGGAGAATACCGTTCTCCTTCCACGGAAGTGGAATGTGCGGATTCCTTCGCAGGAGAGTACCGTGCTGCTTCATTGGCTGGAGAATACCGTTCTCCTTCTACGGAAGTGGAACGTGCGGATTCCTTCGCAGGAGAGTACCGTGCTGCTTCATTGGCTGGAGAATACCGTTCTCCTTCCACGGAAGTGGAACGTGCGGATTCCTTCGCAGGCGAGTAACATGCTGCTTCTCCTTCCACGGATGAAGTGGAACGAGCTGCTTCTACGAGAGACACTGCGTGCTGCTTCGTTGGCTGGAGAATACCGTTCTCCGTCCACGGAAGTGGAACGTGCGGATTCCTTCGCAGGAGAGTACCGTGCTGCTTCGTTGGCTGGAGAATACCGTTCTCCTTCCACGAAAGTGGAACGTGCGGATTCCTTCGCAGGAGAGTACCGTGCTGCTTCATTGGCTGGAGAATACCGTTCTCCTTCCACGGAAGTGGAACGTGCGGATTCCTTCGCAGGAGAGTACCGTGCTGCTTCATTGGCTGGAGAATACCGTTCTCCTTCCACGGAAGTGGAACGTGTGGATTCCTTCGCAGGAGAGTACCGTGGTGCTTCATTGGCTGGAGAATACCGTTCTCCTTCCACGGATGAAGTGGAACGAGCTGCTTCTACGAGAGACACACTGCGTCGTGCCCGATATCGGTAAGGCCCATAGCTGCTGGCTGGGTCTGGTACAACCAGGAACAAAGTTCCTGCACGTCATTGAAGTTGAGCATTAGTTATGCGCTCGACGTAAGCAGAAATACCACTTGCTAAATCCTTTGCCGCTATATACTGAGGTGATTCCCACAATATATATATATATATATATATATATTGTATTCAGTAGGGGTTCCAATGGCCCAGTTTACTAGTTTAGGTACAGTATTACGACAAACGCGACTGTTCTTTTAATTTAAGAATTTTTGAGTGTGCTCACTAAGGCACATCGTAGTGGTTATTGGAGATATATTTCTACCCGACCGCTTAGATCTAACGGTCGTGACTGCAGTAAAAGCTTATCGTCGCGTTTCAGTCTAAATCATTTGAGACTGAAGGAATAATTACTTTAATCTGGGATCATGCTTGAGCCTCAAATAATTTCTGGGGCAGAAAAGATGCCAGTGAAGCGTGGTTCAACGCTCGCAGTAAATCACTGCAACGGGCACTATTTAGCGGCTCTGGATAATTCGGTGCCGTTCACCTCCGTCTGCCACACATAGGAGTTCTGAGGAAACTCATTTTTAATTTTATTTAGGATGCGTAGTTCTGCTCCCAACTGGGTTGAAACAGACATGAAGAGAGAACCCTTTCACGATTGTCATTATCGGCAAATTAACCGAAACGCTTTACTGTTTATCGCTGCGCCTGCTAGTCTGCGATCTCGTGCACTGACTCGGCACTTCTTAGCGACCAGTGCGTAGCATATAAGTGTTTCGTTTTATGCTGCTCTTTCCTTAAGTCGTCGTAAAGGAGGATATTACAAAGGGCACATCTTGTCAGTATGCTTTTAAAACAGTGATCCGAAATCTGATGTCTGTAAGACCTGCGAACATATGGCAGCGTGCGAGTCTTTATAACATACGAAGTAAAAATATTTTGAACACTATTATTCAACTTACACTTAGGAATTGTTAAAGGCTGCTTCATCGGTGAAGATGTCTTCGTAATAGAATGCATGAACCTGCCAGTACCGCAAGGCATTCGGGTGTGTCCTAGTTTGCAAAGGCTCCTTATATAGTTGGATATAACCTACCACTGAAGTGGCCGCCACTGTGAACTAATCTGTGACGAAAAGAAGTGTACTGCTAAAATTTCCTTGTTTCCCAAATAAGACATTAACTATCGGACGAAATTATGAACTCAAGAATTCTGATGGTTCTGGTTTCGTTCGTGTAGTGAGAAAAGGAAAAAAAATCTAGTTTGGTCTTCTGTTGGGATTGGTCCGTACATCAATACTGGATACCGGTGTCCACGGCCTATTTTTAACAACTGCTGTTGTTTCAAGTTGTGTCCTACTATAATCGCTACTCTTAAGACTATTTCCTTATGGCAGTTTCAAAATGTGCCAATAGAAAGATAAAAAAGGGCATTTTTCTACTTGCACAGTCCCACAGAGAATCACACCTGATAAAAACAAAGAAACCTTTGTTTTTCATGGCACTAAGTACAATGTTCTAGGAATATGTAGATATATATTAGTGCCTTATTGCACAAACTTTTTATTAAGCACTAAAATTGTGCAGTGAAAGTCCAGTGAAAGACCGGAGGCATATTGTGCATTAAATAATCTTGAGACTAATGCAGCCTCTTCAAGACTTTTGTCGCTGAAATGGGAGTTACAATATGTAGCATTTTATAAATGAACCTACTTCTGACATTTTCATCGATCAAATGCATCGACCCGAACAGCATTTCTGAGTGCTTCCTCAGATAAAGTTAACTTGCGTACCAGTCACAAAAAGGGCGAAGGTAGCAGTTATCGCAATGCCGCTCATGGTTCTCCCGATCCTGAAACATAAAAAAAAAATTGTAAGGAGAGACATTGGACTTTTGCGTTTCCGTAATTTCCTGCATTGTTTTCTTTCAACTTCCTTTGCCGCAAATCTAAATGTTGGAAGGTTGGAAGCCGATAACGAAACCAAGAAACACAGCGATTTTTTGTCGGTTTCCTGTTTGACTATTTTTTCTCATGAACTATTCTTGTACTGCAACCAGTACGAGACGGTATTGTAATAATAATATGAGTTCATCTTTACTTTGTAATTGAAGCCAAGAGCACATATTTTTGAGCAATGGTTCCTGTTTTGTACTGTGCATTAAAACACGTACATACCTTAAGTTCATGACCTGCACCACAAATATGCAAAAAGGTGTGCTTAGAGTCGGAGCTTTTTGAACAGAGTTGTACGCGAATTCTAGCTCTCACATTTTTAAACTTAAGATTCCAGACAAAGAAAATCGCACTCTTTGTAAGTAAAATTTTTAAAAAAGGGGGGCCTTACTCACCGGCAACCACTCTGACAGGCTCGCTCTGTGTCCCTGAACAAAAGCTGCATCGTCGGCGACGCGTTATATACCGGTTACACAGTAACAAAATGATAACATCACGAAACAAAATTGAAACCTATACCAAAAACGGCATGACTCAGTTTTCTCATCCCACCTGGTCGTTCTGCATGACTGCAAGTCAAATATCATTTTTTAAGAACAACTTCCTCGATTAAAGCAGTGGCATGCCCTGCACGACAAATAAAAAAATATATAAATATTTCCCGCATTTAACGCGTCATCTATGGTTGTTATACTGATGTCAATCATGACCACAATTTGTTTAGTAAAAAACATTTCATATAAACACGGTTAAAGCCCGGAAGTGGGCATCGTTGCTGTGTCACAGAGTGCAGTTCACGCTCAAGAAGATTTGGGCTGCGTTGCTGCACCCCGCCAGACAGCATTATTTGGCAGAAAACAGCCCCAGCCTTCCTGTTTCAAACCAGTGCAGTATTCTTTTTTATTGCATAGAGTGCCGTTCGTTTAGTATTTCATGTGAATGATCCAGGAAACAGCTGTTCTGAGCAACAGTCTTCCTGCAGGCGACTAGACCTGTGTAAGACGATATATGCTTTGAAGCGACGAAAGACAACAACAAAATAGAAAGTTGCTGGCGATTTAGTATCGCTAAGATCGAAATATTTTTCGAAAGCAGTTTTTAGGCACCCCAGCCACCTACATGAAAGCGCTATTGAGGTGACCTCTTATCTAGGGAGCCAGTTACTGACGTCGTCTTCTCTTTCATCGTCAATGTCAATTTACACGATGTACACCAAGAAACGCACATACTCAGCTGTTCCCCTTTAGGCGATTCGTTTCTCTCCGGGCTTCTTTCTATTATCGTTCTCGCTTGATTTCCGCACTTTATACAAGGGCCCAAAGTCAAGCACCGGTCTTCTTAGACGGTGGCGTGCAATTAGAACGCAGAATAATACTGAAATATATGCAGCACCTTACGTTCTCGACATTTGGAAGCAGTAGGAATTTGACACGCACACAGAACGAGGAAAGGTCGGGCGGTCCCTGTCTGTCTCCCTTTGTCCGGTCGAATTCATAGAGAGAAACTATAATGAATAAAGAAGAGGGCTGCCTGCTTATGATCCCATCCGAAGTGACGTACGAGCACCAGCTCGACAGGTGTACCACCCTTATGGAAAGTATCCCTTGGGCTGCGTTTGGAGCGCTGTTTGACGAAAAAGAAGAAATTAAAGTGCGTGGTGGGCCATTCGAACATGGTGCCACGGCATAGCAGATCGCTTCCAGCCTCGGCTCGTGACAGACTCCTTGTTTTCGCTTCGCGCCCAGAATATGTGCCCAAATTTGCCACCATCGGCGGTTTCGACATTGCCCAACACAGTGCACGCTTCCTGATGCCTCCACGAGAAACACCCACCCAGACTACTGAAGGCGGCGCATGATTTGTCGCCCGGCCAAGCCACATTTTTAGGGCAACCGACAACATATCTGACTTTTGGATCCTCATCAATACGGGAGGTAAGGTGAGTATGGTACCCCAACAAAGGGCTAAACATTTCAAGTCAGTGGGACAGTCGCTTCGTGCTGCAAGGGCTTCGTCAACAGCGACGTACGGACTTCGCTTCCTCCTCAACGTCGACTTCACACTCCGCAGCACTTTTGCATAAGGGTTAGTTATCGCCAGAGTCATCCGCCAGATCATCGGCTTGAATTTTCTCTCGTACTTCGACATTGAAGTGGGCAAGTGGGCGATTTGACTCCTCTTGGGACAGGAAGAGGCCAGAGTGGATAAGGAATCAAACGCAGGTTAACAATATTCTAGTCGAAATCAATAGCAAGAAATCGGCTTCGAGAGACTCTGTAATGCGAGGCTATGATAACCAATGGTCCATAAAAGTAACGGGCAGGGCTCCAAGCGAGAGAATGCATAGCAGGGGGAGGGGGTCGGAGAAATTTTGTGGGCGAATGAGATTAAGCAGTTTGCGGAGATATGGTGGCTGCGACGGACACAAGACAAAGTTAATTGGAGAGATATGGGAGAGGTCTTTGGCGTGCACTGTGTGTTGTCAGGCTGCTGTTGCTGGAGATGATGCATATCTGGGGTCGTAACCAGACTGGTCCCTACCCGCATCTGGACTAATACCTTCCTCGCTGTCCCAGAAAGCTGCTGCGGAATTTTCCGTGTTGACCACACAGTCGGACCTCGTCCAGTCCATGAGCATACAGATACGCTCCACAGGTCCCACATGCCGCGGCATAGCCACGGCGCGCATTTCGCGACCACCTTGCAATCGCCAAACTTTAATATGACCACAAGCCGCAGCTAAGCTTTACACGCTCCTAATCCAGCGCATCGGGTTCAAAGCTTGATCTGGTTTCAAGAAAATAGAAAACTAATTCGTTTTGTGCACTAGGCACCTGCAAGAAAACGCCATGCGCTAAAATTTGGAAGAATGGTGCTGCGTAATATTCCACCTGAGGGCTAAGCTAGGCAGGGTGCAGCGTTAGTTTTCATAATACAAGTGTATGTTGGAATGCTGCTGAGAGTAGAGACTAATAATTTAAATTTAGGCAAACCGTTGCCAGTTTCTTGAGGAAGAACTACAAAACTTTCTCGAAACCAATTCATTTTTCTCCTCTGTACAACATGGTTTCCGAAAATCATATTCATGTGACACTCAACTAATTTCTTTTACAAACAGCTTGCAACATATACTTGACAGGTCATCGGTCGCTGTTTGCATTTTTTTAGACTTTTCAAAAGCATTTCATAAGGTTTGCCATTACTTGCTTCTTCATAAATTACGTCACCTAAATATTGACAATAACTTGTTCAAATGAATTGAATGCTTTCTGACTAACCGTTCCCAATTTGTCGCTGCTAATGGCTACAACTAACCCTTTGTTAATGTACTTTCTGGTGTTCCACAGGGTTCCGTTCTTGGACCATTACTGTTCTTAATTTATATCAATTATCTTCCTTCTCATGTGTCCTCGAACTTGCATTTATTCGCCGACGACTGTGTGATTTTTCGTGAGATTAAAAGCGATAACGATATCAACATCCTAAAGCGCGACCTTACGGCTATAGTTAATTGGTGCAATCAGTGGCTAATGGAACTAAACTTTAACAAATGCAAGGCCTTGCGTGTATCCCGTTCTGCTAATCCGCCTCCCGTGTTCTACTTGAATGACATTCCACTTGAAAGCGTCAATTCTTATAAATACCTAGGCATTCACATTACTTCTAACCTATCTTGGAGGCTTCACATAGATTACATAATCAATAACGCTAACAAAACTTTAGGTTATCTGCGACGTAATTTTTTTCGCGCGCATTCTTCTTTGAAATCAGTTCTTTATAAAACATTAATACGTCCGAAGCTAGAATACTCACCAGCAGCCTGGGATCCTAGCCTTGAATACTTAATTACTTCGCTTGAACGTGTTCAAAATAACTCCGCTCGCTTCATTCTTTCTAACTATAACCGAGGAGCTAGCATAACGGAAATGAAAGCTAACCTTAGTCTTCAGTAATTGGCTTCGCGACGAAAAATTTGTCGGCTAACCTTATTTTCAAGTTATATTATCACTCCAGCCTACACAATAATTTATTTCATAGACCTTACTACTTATCTAGCCGCATTGATCATCCCCACAAAGTTGCCATCCCATTATGTAAAACAGTTTCTTTCTTACACTCATTTCTCCCGCGTACTTCTAAGGAATGGAACGATCTTCCTGGTGAAATTGTATCTATTACTGATGTAAATAACTTTCGCAAAGCTTTCGCTGGTGTTGTGTAAACTCTGGCGATCTTGTTCTGCACTAAAGTATTTTTGTCTAGCTAACAATGTATACACAGGACTAATCTTTGATGTACCCGTTTCCTTTTTCTCCATTGTTTTGTTCTATATTTTCTGCCCACTCCCCTCTGCAATTCCTGCAAGGCCCTGAGTGTAAAAAATAAATAAATAAATAAATAAATAAACCGTGCATTCTGCCTAACTCTGTGAGGTAGCTATGAGGATGAAATGCTTCGCAGGAAAGGGGTCAGCACATTCTCAAACAGCTCATACTAATGCTACTGCTGCAAACGGGTACTGACCTCTGCCTTTGGCTTTATTCAGAAATGTATTTTATCGACTCCAGATGTTAAGCACTTTATGGATTTGATATTTACTGGACCAACGTTAGCTTATGAACATGGCTGCCGCGCAGGCATAAATCGAATACAATTTTTACGATATTCACGCGAACAGCACGACACAGTACCTTACTGGACTGCATGGTTCACCGGCAAGGCAAAATGCCTTTTTCTGTACTTGGCGTCAACCTGTGTTCCGTTTGTTCTATGGTGTGAACAACTCCTGTTACGCATTTCAGGATCCCAGAAATGTGTGGTGGAGAGGTGTAACTGCTTCTTTTCTGTAAACGCTCCATCGTTAGCGGTGCTTTATATAAAGGGTACAAAGTAAGAAAGTGATAACATCAGAAAAAAGATTGTAACACATATCACTGCCTCTCATTTTTATGTATCATAGTTGGCGTTCTGCACGGTTGGCCGTCAGAAAAGCTTTTGTAAAAAAAAAAACATCCTTCATTCAGCTGGGACATGCACTCCAGGCGGATTAAAGACAAATGTATGTTTCCCGTTTTTACCATGTCGGCTATGGCTGTCGCTATGGCGCGAATCAAATGACCCCCTTTATGGGTTCAGAAAAACAGGCCATATATATAAATGGTTGAAGACCGGAAGTGGGCGTTGTGTGTGCGTCTCTGATGCATATCAGCCTGCAAAACCTTTGTTATTAGCGCACAGTCCGCACTTTTGAACGTTTGAACTGCTTTTCTCTAACCACGCCGGGCAGTGTTATTTGCCGGAAATCCCTCTACGCTTTCCTTTTTCCAAAACAATGCAATTTTTGTGTTTCACTGCTTAAAGTTTCAACTCATTAGTATTTCATATTAATGATCTAGTAAAATGTCGTCCTGAGGAACGCTCGTGCTATAGACCGCTTGACATTGCTTGACCACTGACGCGTTTAAGCAGCTAAATGAAACACAAAAAGCAGACGCAAAGTGTGCAGCTCCGTAAGTGATTTTATATCCGATAACTGTATGAGATAAAAGCGCATAGGTGGTATTCACACTAGATAATGCGTCATTGATGTTAATATCTGCAGTGTCTACGGGTTTTCTCTAATCTCGTTCTCGGTTCATTTTAGCACTTTACGAGGAAAGCAGTCGTAAATGAGGTAGTGGCATACAATTATACACAAGGATGGTACTGAGATATCTGTGGCACATTCATTGGTCGTCTTTTTGGAAGTGCTACTAACATGAGACAAAGAAACAGAGGACAACTTTGCTCGAAGAGTATGCCCGTGTCAAATTCGCAGCGCAACCGAAGCGACATACGTCCACCAGCTATTCGTGGGGTGGACTTGAATACTGGTCGGACGAAAAAAAGAAAACGAAGTGTGCGCTGGGCCGTTCGTGCCTTATGCAAAGGCTTAGCAGATCTGTTCTAGCCTTAATAGGCGTCAGGCATTCTTTTCTTTTTGCGCACTGTATTTGCACATCGAGGTGCTGCCACCAGAGGCTTCGATTTTGAGCAAAAAATTCTACGTTTCCTAGTTTCCTTCCATAACCACCCACCTTGACTACTGAACGTGGCGTCTGATTTCTCACCTCGTCCCAGCCGCATTTGCAAGGTTACCAACCTGTTTCAGATGACGAGGTGGTTGCGGCTTTCAACAGCCTTAATAACAACAAATCTGTAGATAGTACAGGCATTAAGATAAAGCCAGTAAAATTTGTTATTCGTGATATATCAAGCTGTTTGGCACATATTTTTAATACATGCACCTCAGAAAGGGCATTTTCACGCAACATGCAGTCTGCGAAGGTGATAGTATTGTTTAAAAAAAGCGATAAAAACGACCTTGCTAACTATCGCCCAATCTCTATCTTGCCTACCTTCTCAAAAGGTTTTGAAAAATTAATTCTCACACGTCTTACATCCTTCATCGACCGTCACAATATTTTAAACCCCGCGCTTTTTGGATTCAGGAAAAACAGATGAACTGAGCTTGCCCTTCTCACGCAAAAAGAGTATATTTTAGAGTATTTTGAAAAAAAGAAACTAGTGCTAGGCATCTTTTTAGATTTCTCGAAAGCTTTCGACAGCATTAATCACAAAACGTTACTCAATAAACTAGACAGCTATGGTATACTTGGTACAGCCAACTCCTTTATATCTTCTTACTTATCCAATATAACACAGTATGTCGAAATAAATGGTATTTCCTCTGCAGTGCAGCCCGTCATCTCAGGAGTTCCAGAAGGGAGTCTTTTAGGCCCCCTTCTTTTTATTCTTTACATTAATGACATTGTCAGCATAGATCCATCTGCAAAATGCATTATTTACGCCGATGATACCAGTCTGTTTTTCTCTGGTCATTAAGGTATTGATCAAACGAGCCGTGCTAACACGACCTTAGGCAAAATTGATCAATGGGCATGTAAGAACGGTTTAAAACTTAATGTAAATGAAACAAAAGCCGTACTCTTCCACCCCAAAAACAGATTATTTGAGTTATCCCCACTCATACTCAACGACAGTCAAATAGAAGTTAGCAAATCTGTCAAAACGTTAGGCGTCTATTTTTCAGACAATATATCATGGGATGCACATGTAGAATACTTAATCACAAAGCTCTCACGGACTACAGGTTCCATACGTCGACATCTTTCAGTATTTCCTCTCTCGATTAATATTCTCCTATACAATGCACTCTTTTTCTCTAAAGTATTGCTCACTAGTGTGGGCAACCACAACTGGAGAAAATATCACCAAGTTATTACTACTACAAAAATAGCAATCAGACTCATTTCTAAAGCTCATTTGGCCTCGCACACAGGGTCATTATTTGAGCAACTAAAAAATATTAAAATGACACTTTTGTATAACTACAGACTTTCCCTACTGCATAGACAAGGCATCACAAAGAAGGACGACACGCTAACATTATTAGCGGTGCTTCAACAAAAGATCAATACACATAACTTCAGAAATCCAGAACGTTGGCATATCACTGGCTGTCGCACAAACTATGGCAACCAAATGCTTCGTCACAGGCTTCATGTTTTACTCAATCAGCACTCACGCAATAGTCGGAAAGATTTTACAGTTGTTTCCGTGCAAAAATTCCGTCAAATGTTTTTATAAACAGTTTGTCTATGTCCTCATTTAGTGCTTTGTACTTCGTGTACTTTGATTTCTTTTGTGCTTTTTAACTCCAATTTCATTCAGTTTTGATTTATTGATGTAAAAATTCAATCAGTTGATTTATCCTGCGCTGCCAAATGCCGTCAGTAAGGGGGCAGTCGCCCCGTCAAGCTGCTCTCTGAAGCAGCTCTTTCGCGGCTGCTCCTTTCCTTGTAAAAGAGGAAAAATAAACTATTATTATTATTATTATTAAATCTGGTATTAGGATCCTCATCGACACGGGAGATAAGGTCAGCGTGGTCCTCGCAACAAGGGCTAATTGTTGCATGTGAATGGCAGACTCGCTTCATGCTGGAAGCGTTTTATCAATAGTGACTTACGGATTTCGCTTGCTAAATGTTGACTTCGCACTCCGTCGCAATTTTCGATGGGGGTACGTCATCGCTGATGGCGTCCGCCCGATCATGGGCTAAGATTTCCACTCGTAATTTGAATTGCACGTAAACAATTCAGCGTCATTGTCTTGTAATGATTTGAATCAATTTGAAGACAGGAATAGGGCAGAGTGGCTCAGATAACAAAACCCGGGTTAATGATATTCTAGTCGAAATCAATAGGAAGAGTTGGACTCGGAGAGGCCACTTAATTCGAAGGTGAGATAACCGATAGTCCTTAAGGGTAACGGACTGGATTCCAAGACGAGGAAAGCATAGATCCGGCGGCAGAATGTAAAGCGGGCGGATGAGAATAAGAAGTTAGCGGGTATACGGTGGGCGCAACTGGCGAAGGACTGGGTTAATCGAAGAGAATGGGAGAGGCCTTTGCCCTGCAGTGGGCGTTATCAGGCTGATAATAGTGATGACTCTCTGGAGTTGTGTTCAGGTCCTTGCCTACCCGCATCCGCTCTTGTACCTTACTTTCCGCTCCAGAAGATTGTGGGGAAATTTCCAGTGCAGAACAAGCTGTCCGACCTCACCCACCCGCCTGAGCATACGACGATGCCCCACAATGTCACCCAGGGCGCACAAACTGCTGCACAAACAGCACACGTGTTTCGAGAGCAGCTCGCAGTCGCGAAATGCTAATACGACCATAAGCTGCAGCTAAGCTTTACACGCCCGTCAGCCAACGCTTCGGCTTCTAACATTCATGTAGCTCCCAGGACATTCCCAGGTAATTATTTTGGGTACTGGCACCAGCATAACCAACAACATGCACAACTAGGTTCAATGGCGCTACGTGCATTCCAGATAACGGCTGCAGGTGTTATGGCGTTGGCGGTCACATTACAACTATACATAACTGTAAATCAGAATGTGATTGCCAGTGAAGATTATTAATTTAAAGTTATTCGAACTATCATCTCTTTTTTTTCACGGGGAACTACAAAAAAAAAG
Organism: Amblyomma mixtum; assembly: GCF_055824585.1. Classification (NCBI taxonomy): domain Eukaryota; kingdom Metazoa; phylum Arthropoda; class Arachnida; order Ixodida; family Ixodidae; genus Amblyomma; species Amblyomma mixtum. The sequence continues at coordinate 183,672,440 of NC_143021.1, read as the reverse complement.
CATTTATTGTGCCTAACTGTACAAGGTATCTGCGAGCCAAAAATGCTTTGCAAGAAAGGCCTTGCACATTCTAAAACAGCTGATATTGATGGCGGAGCAAAAAACGGGCTATGACCTGGGCCATTGGCTTATAATATAATCTTTTAACTCAGTATGTTCAGCTCTTAATCTCTTTGATAGAAATTTCGCTGACATTAGAATAGAAACACGGCTGAAGTGCTAGCATAAATCTGGTGTTTTTTTAACCACCTTTCCGATAACAGCAGGCCACAGTACGCCATAGTACGATAACGTCGTTGCGCTGCACAGTGCACTGGTACGGCAAAATAACTTTTTAACGCGAGTGCATTAAGCAGCTTGTGTGGCAAATTTGCCGTCCTCGCCGTCTGCGTCCGCGTCGTTGCCGTAATTTATAGGGAGTGACAAATCCACGAAAAATCCCCTGAGGAGCCCCACATGAGGCAGTTGGACTACCTTCATCTCGTAACCTCGTAACCTTCTGGCGTCTTCCCAACCCGCCAACCGGATTGTGAGGAAACCGGGTGCCTTGGCAGGTGGCAGTCCAATTAATGACTGGTCAGGAGCACTTGCTCGGCAAGAGCAACCTGGGTAGCACATGCCCCACTGGTGGCAGCGCCAGCGAAGGGCACTGGTGCATTGCTGAACCACTGCATCGCGGCACCAGGAGCGGTATGTGGATTTCCAGACAACTATGGATGTAAAGCAGATAATGTCCTTAACCGCTAATATTGTGATCAGTCCGTTAAGCTATTGCTTCATACCTTTTATGCGGAGCTTAACTGTCGCCTCTACTTTTTCTGCATTTGCTATCGCCACCTGTAATTCCTTTGTTCTATTGCGCGAATAACTACTGTTGTGCATTTCAGGAGCGTAGCAATTTCGGTTCTGGGCAAGATGTGTAATTGGTGTTTTCCTTTCTTTAACTCGGCGCTTCATCAATAGCGATGCTTTATATGTCAGATAAAGCATCGCTAACATCTTAGAAAAAAATATCTGATAACATCTGAGAACAAAATTCAAGCGCATACCAACAACGGCCCATCTCATGTTTTTCCAGCCCAATTGGTCGTTCTGCGTGAGAGGCAGGAAAATATACTTTTGTAAACACATCCTCCATTGAGCACTAACATGCACCACACGACGAATAAAGAAGCATGTATAGTTCCCACACTTACCGTGTCATCAACGGCTGTCGTACCCTTAGCAAAAACTAATACGTTTGGAATATACGGAGGTCTATTTAAAATGTATTTTAAACATACTTTGTATTCATGAATGCACTAAAAATATGTAGGAAATACGTTTCTGAAATTTCATGCTTGGTATTCTAAATATATTTTTAAAATGTGCCAAAAATACCTCACTTAAAGCATACTTCGAGCACTTTTCAAATACATGAAAAAATATGCATGCAGTTTTAGCATCTTGTCAGTGTATTAAAAGTGTATTTTCGGAAATATGAAATTAATTCATCGAAAGTAAACTTCAATTCTAGAAAACGGGCAGCCCTTGTAAACGTATATGTATGCAGTTTTAGCATCTTGTCAATGTATTAAAAGTGAACTTTCGTAAATATGAAATTAATTCATCCGAAATATATTTCAATCCTAACAAACGGGCAGTCCTTTTAAACGTCTTTGCACACTTCTAGCTGCCATGAACAGTCGAGTGCTCGAAATCGTGTTTCGGGAAATGGCATTTGCGTGTCGTCAATGTATTTGAAGTGTACTTCCCTAAATACGTAATTAATTCGTCCAAAGAACACTGAAATTCTAGCAAATTGGCAGTCCGCATTAGCATATTTGCAGCGCACTACAAGCTGTCGTTGAACAATCTAATGCTCAAAATCGAGTTTCGGGACATCGCATTTTGGTGCTGGCCATCTATTTAAAGTGTACTTTCGTAAATACGCAATTAATCCGTCTGAAGTATATTTAAATTCTAACAAATGGGATGTCCGCGTAAACATATTTGCATTACACTTCAAGCTACCGTGGAACAATCTAGGGCTCGAAATGATGTTTCAGCGAAGAGTGAAAACTTTCCCTTTCTTGTCATCCTTTCGTTTATGGTAACTTCTAGCAGGAAGGTGATCACCACTTATACCCCTGCTACACGGGCGCTTCGAATGCCTTCCAGCCGAATGTCATCTAACGATGCTACATGTGTTCTGTCTAAGGGAGTGCTTGAAGATAATATTACGCCAATGAATATTAACCGCGTCAGCATGAAATTTCCCCGGGAGTGCGCCGATGAGGACGACTGCACTCATACTGTTGTTTACATCGCTTGTTTACATAACATAAAACGCAATCTGCGCTTTGGTTCTAATAAACAATCTGTTTTCTTTTTTACTGGTTGTACTCGTGATTGTTTACGCAGTGCTACAATGTGTGGGAAGCGATGATGCGATCGCACGCCTGAGAAAGCCGGGTTGTTGGCATCGCGCAGGACTGGCGCTTCTCGCTTCTTGTCCCGGCTTTCTCCGACGTGACCAGTACTTTTTTTTAAACTAATTTATCCAGAAGTATGTATGGCGACTGTTCGCTTTAACTGAAACGGCCTAACTTGTTATCCACAAGCTAGCGACGGCGACGACTGCTGCTGGCCGTAAAGCACGGCTCGGCAGTCTGGGTCACACCGGCGATTCCTGTTCATCGTACGCGTGCCCTGCGATGTAAGCAATAGTTGATTTCAGGTCACTGTTGCCAAAACTACACCTGGTGACCATTTGCATTCGCTAAAGCTTGTGATTCGCTCTTCACAACCGCCGAAATCACAGATCCAACCCTGCGAACTCGGTGGGCCTAGTCGTCGCGGAAGGGAACAGAGCCGTCGTCGATTGAAACTGATTTGGCAAGCGCTTATCGCTGGTGAGTGTCCAGGTATGCACACGTGAAATATAGCCGTTCGTTTCGCTCATTTAAAAGCGCGAGCATGCACACACCGCCGCCTCATCACCGTGCTCTCGCTCAGCCGCCGACCGGATTCGTCGGTGTCGTTGGCCTGAAAAACGTGTCCCTCTAGAATCATATTATAGTAAACTAGATATTTCACTATAATTACATGCTGTTGTTCAGCGTGATATATACTGTCGTTGTCGGACTAGGGTGACCGCCGTCGTCGTCGTCGCTGTACACTGAAAACGAGCTGAGGCTTTCGAATGCGTTTCGAAAGTGTCGTGCAGCACCGCGGCAGTCCATCGAGTCCGAATGTCATTCCTATTCTCGAATGCCATTCCACTCAATGTCATTCGAACATTTCCGTGTGAGAACGTGATAGCATTATACCAGCAAAAGCGCCTTGGGTACTTCTGGGTCCGAATACCCAATGGGCATTGGAAGTCCCATGGAAGTCCTGCGGATGTTTAGGATGTCTGCAGGACGTCCATGGGAGGTTCAGTGCCCATCGGGAATAAGCCAGCGGAAAGGACCCCGTGTGGCAGGGCAGACCGGCTCCCTTACACGCCCATGTATCTGTTGGTTGACAGTTCGACTCCTGACCTGTGCCTGACGCAAGTTTCAACTAGCAATTCCGTTCTCAATTAATCCCAGATTCGAACGCGACCAGTAGGGTACTTCTGCGATAATTTGGAAGCCCACAGTATTTGCGCAAAAAAAGGTATCACCGTCCAAAATAGTGCGTCGCTTTCGCTGGGTATATATACGGCTAGCCAAGTATAGCGCTTGTCGTAGGATTTGTTGTTTGCTGTGTCGCTGTCGTCTTGGTATGCTGTATGTAGGTATCTGCCGTTCCCATTTAATCACGTGACCTTATAATATCAGACTCCTGTTGATTAATGATAAATACCCGTGTACGATTTGTTCTCCAGTTGATGAATTAACCCGTGTCATTCCATGGAGCCGCCCAGTAGACTTCTTTTTAAGCCCGAGTAAACACATTTTTAATGTATTAAATGTATATTTTTAGTATATTTCTAATGTATATTTTTATTATATTTTTAATGCATTATAAATATGCTAAGCGGGCAAAAATGTATTTTTCACGTATTTTTAAGAACGTTTAAAATATTATTCCTAGTATACTTAGAAAGCATTCGTATTGCAGTTTAAGCATAGGGACAAAAAAATGCGAAATAAATATGAAATTAATACAATACGTTTGAAATGCATTTTTAGCACATCCTCTTTTCGCTAAGGGTACTGACGTCAGTCAAATGACCACAACTTATGGGATAAGATAAAATGCCTAAAATACCTGGGTGAAGCTTAGAAGTGAGCCTCGTTGATACGACTATGTTGTATGTAAACGTGATAAACCTCTGTCAGACAGCGCAGCCAGTGTTCCTGAATATTCCGACTGCAATGCTTTAACCGCGTCAGGCAGTGCTGGCAGAAATCGGTTTCTGCTGTTCGTGATGTTTGTTTTTAAATGCATAAGTTCTATCCGATTAGTATTTCACATCGGTGATCGAGTAAACAACGGTTCTGATTAACCATGCTGGTGTAGGCAACTTGAGCTGGTCTTTGCAGCTTATGCTTTGAAACGGTGAGATAAAATACCAAAACAAAAATGGATGCGGAGTGTGCAACTGGGCTCTTCGTTTCAGACATAACTTTGCGATTAAAATGCACATAGACAGGGTTCACATTATGTCATGTGCGTTTTCTTCATGTCTGCCGTGTCCACGGGCTATATTTAAACCTTGTTATTGAGTGATTTCAGCAATTTAGATGAGACCCGAAAGAAAAGCATTCTAACTTCTTCTGAGCTAGTCACGCATATTTGGACACAAGAATAATACTGAACTATCTGTAGCGCATCCTTGGTCATTTCGGAAGCGATCGCGCATCTTTGTGCCTTGCTGTATCCTTGTCAAATTCGTAGAGCATCCGAAGCGACATGCAGCCTTCATGAGAAGTTTGGAGCCCAGGAAGCTTCTTTCTCAGGCGTGCAGTGGGACTGCTGTTGCTTTCCTGGGGTTCCTACTAATCGCAGAGGGCAGGACCAGAACTCTTCTTGGCTACAGGCAACTGGGAACGCTGGCGATGCTATGGGAACGCTGGCGCTGGCGATGCACGCCCGCTTGGCACTAAACTTTTAAAGAAGGGTGTACATGGAGTAGCTAGCCGGTTGAGTCACCCTTGTGAAACATATCCGCGGGCTCCATTTGAAGCGCGGTGGGACGAAAGCAAAGAAATTAAAGTATGCCGTGGGTCTCTCGCGCGGTATGCTATGGCTTAGCAGTTCGGTTTAGGCCTCGTTATGTGTAAGACGTTCTTTCCGCTTTGCGCCCTGTATGTGAGCCCGCAAGTGCTACCACCGGTGGTCTAGACATCGCGCAGAACACTTTACGATCACCGGTTTCCCATCGGGAAACGTCCACCGAGACCACTAAAGCCGGCTTGTGATTTCCTGCCCCGTTCCAGGCGCAATGTCAAGGAAACAGACAGCATATCTGGCGCATGGTTTCTCACTGACGCTGGAGCTGAGGTTAGTGTGGTGTCCATAAGGGCTATTCATTCCAAGTCAACGGTATTGTCCCTACGTGTTGCACGCACTTAATCAATAGCGACGTAAGGACTTCCCTCCCCCAAAATCGACTTCCCACTCCGACGCACCGTTCGGTGGGAGTTCACCATCACCGATGTCAACCCGATCGGGCCGTAGTTTGTCTCGTACTTCAACTTGGACGTCATCGTGCGACGGCATTGTCTTATGGACGATTTGGCTCCTCTTTGAGACTGGAAGTGGAAAGATTTGGTCAGAGAACAAACACGGGTTAAATATATCCTTTTCGAAAGGAAGAGGAAGAAAAGGGCCGGCGGAGGACATGTAATGCGAATATAAGATAACTGATGGTCATTAATTGTAACGATCTGGACTCCCGTAGATGGAACGCGTAGCATGGGTGGCAGAAAGTTAGGTGGGCGGATGAGATTGCAAAGTTGTTGGGAGTATCGTGGCAACAGCTCGCACAGGACAGGGTTGATTGAAGAGACATAGAAGAGGCCTTTGCAATCGAGTGAGCTCAGTCAGGCTTATGATAACAATGAATCTCTGGAGTCGCGTGTAGGCTTGCCCCTACCCGCATGCGCACTGAAACCTACCTGTCTGTTCCAGAAGATTGTGGCAGAATGTCCGGTGTAGACCAAGCTGTCCAACTTCAAACTGCCGCTTAAGCATACGATGACGCTCCGCACTGTCACCCAGTGCCCAAAGACCACACTGCACAGCCACTCCGTGTGTTTCGTGCCTTGCTCGAAATCACCAACCAGTTAGTATTACAACATGCTGCAGCTGAGCTTTACAAGCGCCTCATCCAGCTCTTTGGCTGTAAAGTTGAATCTAGTTCCAAGGAAGTAACCAGATAATTAGTAATGCCTACTGGCACATACACGACAAACACCATGCAGTTCAATTAGGCGCAATGGTAGTGCGTGAGACGCCAACCGAGGGCTGAGGCTGGGAGGTTTCAGAGCTAGTCGTCATACTACAACTATATGTTAGATTGCGATTGGCAGTGAAGATTATGCATTTACAATTAAATCACACATCGTCTGTTTTATTTTTGGTAACAACAAAATAAAAACTGTGTATTCTGCGAGACTGTAGTATAGGTGTGATGTGAAAATGCTTTGCAGGGAAGGCCCACCACATTTAATTAAAACAGTCCATTTTCACGGTGTAGCCACAAACGGGCACTCACCTCAGCCTTTTGCTTCATTCTGGAATAATATTCATCTACTGATGATGCTCAGCACATTATCTCTTTAATATTTACCGGGCCGACTTTGGCACATAAATATGGCTAAAGCGCTGGCCTAAATCTAATGTTATTGTTTCAACCAACTTTACCAGAACAGCACTCCACAGTGCCTCACTACTCTGCACCATCCGTGGTACGGCAAAATGCATTTTCTTGATTTGGGACCACCTGCATTCCGTATGAGCTGTTGGCCGAATAACTGATAATGTGCATTCCTGGAGCCTAGTTGTATGTTTTAGCTCCGGACGAGGTTCCTAATGGCTTTAGCTTTATTTCTAAAAAAGGCTGCATGTTTATCGATGTTTTGCATAGCGGATTAGAAAGTAAGTATGTCAAGAGATTAAAAAAACAGAATAAAATCAAGTTCTAAAAACGGCCCGCCTCATTGTGTTTTGCATAGCAGGTGGTCGTTCTGTATGACTGGCGGTCAAATCTACCTTTTTAAAAAACTTCCTCCATTAAAGCTGTGACATGCACAAAAGGACGAATAAAGGAAGAAGTATATTTCCCGTACTTACTTGTCATCTATATCAGTCGAACTGACATTTTGCAAATGACCGCAATTTCTGGGATCAAAAACATTGGCAACAATTGTGCTGTCCGGAAGTGGGCATCGCGGCGGCCTGTCTGTGGCACGTCAACCTGCGAAACATTTTTCACGGAGGGTACTGCACGTTGATGAACATTTCGATTACACTGCTGAATCAGTGCCAGGCACAGTTAATTGGCGAAAATCGGCCTGTGCTTTCTTGCCAAAAAAAAAAAGCCACTCTTTTTTTTATATATGTAGTGCCTCATCACAACGATTCAGGAAACAGCCGTTCTGAGGAACAGCCTTGCTGTAGGCAACTTAACGTGTGCTCGACAACACATGGTTTGAAGTGACAAAGCAATATAACAACAATAAAGCAGATGCGGAGTGTACAATTGCGCTAGTCGTTTCAGACTGGACAACTCTCTGAGAAAAAAGCGCATAGCCAGGGTTCACGCTAGGTGACGCGTCTTTATTTCATATCTGCCGTGTGTACTGGCTGTTTTCTAATCACTTTCTCGATTCATTTCACTATTTTAGATCAGACCCAAAACACAGACAATCGCAGTTTTTCTGAGCTAGTGTGTATAATCTGACACCACGAAAGTGCTAAAAAATCTCTACGGCCATTCTTGGCTGCCATTTCAAAAGCGCTATAAATTTGGCAATGTCAGAGAAACAGACAAGGACGAGTGTTCGGTTTTCTCTGTCTGCGCGTGTCCATGTCTAATTCGTAGCGCTTCCGAAACGACGCCCGCACGCCAGCTGGCCGAATCCAGCGCCAATCTGGAAAGACCTTTGCGCTACGCTTGAAACGCGGTCGGAAGAAAAGGAAGAAATTAAAATATGCGGTTGGCTGTTCGCGCGTCTTGCCACGACTTATCGCTTCTATTCTATCCTCTGTCAAACGTTTTTTAAGCTTCGCGTCCTCGATATGCGCCTGCAAGTGCTACGACTGCTGGTTTCGACACAGCGCAACAATCGCATGTTCCTAGTCAGGTAACCCTCGCTAGATCATTTAAGTGGCATGGGATTTCGCACTCCGTCCCGGCCGCATTTTCAAGGTAAACGAGAGCATATTTGGCGCTTGGTTCCTCATAGAGACGGCAGCTGAGGTCAGCGTGGTCCCCCTAATCAGGGCTAATCATTCCATGTCGGCAACAGAGTCTCTTCGTGCTGCAAACACTTCATCAGTAGCGACGTATGGACTTCTCTACCTCAACGATGACTTCGAACTCCTTTACGATGGGCGTTCATCATTGCCGACGCCGGCCACCTGATCATCGACTCACACTGTTTCGTACTTCGAATAAAGCACCAGCCTGTGGCATCATCGGCTGACAGGGGATTTGACTCGTCTTTGAATCTCTGGAGTCGTGTGCAAGCTTTTCCCTACCCGCATCCGCACTGACAGCTTCGTCTCCGCTTGGGAAGGTTTTGGCACATATTTTGGAGAAGACCAAGCTTCACCTTCACCAGAAGCCCACAAGTCAACCTTCATCAAGCCACCAAAGCCGCTCAGACACCCCATCTTCATCAAGACGCTCCGTAAGACCATCCTAGGCCCACATGCGGCTACACGACCATGCCCAGTTTTTTTTACTACCTGGCCATCTCTAAACGTCAATATCAGCACAGGCCCTATTAAGGCGTTATACGCCCCCATTGAGTGCTTCGGCTTCAAGGATTCGTCTAGTTTCCAAGAAAAACACAGGCAATATTTTTTTTTCTTCTGTGGTCACTTCCACTACAAGCACTATGCACTACAATTCGCTGCAATAGTGCTGCGTAAAGCGCAACCTGACGACTAAGCTATGTAGGTCGTAGCGTTAGCAGCCATACTACAAGTATATGTGGGAACGCGATTGAGAATGATCATTATATATTCAATGTTCTGTGAACCATCATCTTGTTTTATGAAACTGCAAAATTAAAACGGCATATTCTGTCTAATTCCGCAAGGTAGCTTTAAAGACAAAATGCTTTCAAGGAAAGGCATGACCAGGTCATTCTAAAACCGCTCATATTGACGGTGAAGCCGCAAACGGGCACTCTCCTCGCTGTTCGAATTCATTCTGGAATATAATGTATCGGCTGGTGACGTTCAGCCCTCGTACTCTTTCCCGTTTACTGGCCCCCTTTAGTATATTAATATGGCTGGAGCGCTTGCAAAGATCCATTAAAATTGTTGCTATATTTATGAGAACAACACGCTACAGTAATTTATCCGCTGCACGGTATGGCCAAATATCATTTCCTGCATTTGCCATCGCCTCTATTCCGTTTGTTCTATTGCGCGAATAAGTGCTCTTCTGAATTTTAGGAGCCGGGCAATAGTATTGATAGCGGGCGAGAGTTGGGACTGCTTGCAGGAAAATATTTTTTTTCACTTAAAGAGGATGATTTTTCCTAGAAGATTGATGATTGAAAATCTTTGTTGTATGCTCGGCACGACCACGTTGCTCAAGGAACGAGCGTCCGGCACCCGAATCTTTTGCAATCAGCACGGCGGGCCATGACTTTAACGCCGCCAACTGGTATAAAGCATGTTGGTTGGACATGCTGGAAGGATATTCCGCGAAATTCGCCTTTACGAGGGGAACATACGCACTGTCTTGTGTTATCGGATTAAACACATTATACCAGTAACCGTTAGACGCCTGTCTTAGTCATGCCTGGCAACACGTAATTTTGTGCAGTAGAAGTTATCTTCATACATGGAAAAGCCTAATTGTTGAAGTTAGTAGCCGACTTCCCTGAAAGAGCTGCGCCATGCATATACAGGGTGTCCTAGCTAATCTGGACCAAGGTTTATAAAAAAAACCAAGCAGTCTTCAGAACTGAAATCGCGTGGATGTTAAGATTTATCTGAAGTTATAGTACCATTTTATATATATATATATATATATATATATATATATATTCGATCACATGCGCGTTTGCGTTCGATCGCGCTTTAGAACATGGAGTCGTATTTACTTTCTGTGCTTAATTTCTTGATTTTATTTTGGGATTGTCCTTCCGTGTATTAATAGTGCTAGTGCCTACAATGGCGGCCGTGTTTATCATGCTGATAGGCCTTTTTACTTTTCAAGAGGTTGAGCCGAACATAATACACAAAAAAAGTGATGCATAGAAACCACTACAGGAATAGTGACTCCACCTGAGAGGATCAGGTGCGGAGTAGTACGAACAGTGTTGGAACATAAATAACTTCATACAAGACATCTGAGGACCGATACAAAAATTGCACTTGCCTCGGTAATAGTTTATTTTTTATTGACTACGCTCCTGCCCATTGGCCAAAATGTACATTAAAGAAAAGGTTTTGAAAAGTCTACCTCGCAGTCTTTTCCTCCGTTACAGGAGCTGCTTCCAATCAGGTCTGACAGTTCAAAGAATCACAGCTTTGCAGAACAATGCTTCTAGTGTAATTTGCTATGCTTAATAGTAGCAACTCAGCTGTGCTCTTAGTAAGCCTTCCATCCCATACGTGACTCATTCCATGTGTGACCAGCTACGAGTTGCGTTAGCAATAAGCTCTAAATATGCGCTTTATTTATCTTTCTTTTTATTGAGCGATTGATATGAAGTATGAAAGGCTTGAAGGGCTTCGTCGGCTGGTCGTCAATCCTTCATTTCAGCTGTCCTTCGAGCAGTCTTCAAAGGAGACGCATTGCCCGTGCTTGTTACGATAAAATCCCCCTGAACAGAAACAACCGGCGAGGCATTCCAGAGTGCAGTTTTGAGGGCGGGTCATCCGTGTGCAGGTGCGTTCCGCACAGTCACGGCTTGCGCAGTCCTGGTGCTCTTCCCTCGGAGGGCATCCCTTTTCTGCATACGAGAATCCGGAGCAGAAAAATGCTATGCTGTGATCAATTCAATGTCATTGTACTACTCATAATTATTCTAAGAATACTAGTTTAGCTTCTAGAGCCAAGTAGTAGAAATATAGCTTAGAAGGGTTCTTTTGTAGGCCAGTTGGTGATACATACACATGTGTGAGCAATCCATCTGTGACGCTTCTCAAGAGAGAATTAGAATACCTATCAGAATGATTAGATTTGGGGCATGACGATGTTCGCTTGTGTCACACGTGCCATGGGTGCTGATCATTTTTTTACCTAATGCTCTCTTCACTGCATGTTATCTTTTTTCTTTTTTGTCGTTGATGAGCGCTGAGCATGTATTCGTTGATGCGGGTTTCATTAAAATCAGTTGTTAGTTAGCGCTCTGTGGTGTGTTTTCTACGTTTGTCCTTGTATGCCGCGCCGAAGCATTTCTTGAAATAGCAGAAGCAGCAGCAAATTGCAGGTTCCGGAACACCTCGCTTTTCGTTGCAGCCAGCAGCTTGATGATCGGAGTACAACACGTGGGAAGCAGAGAAATGCAATTTTATATAAGCAATTTAGCAACTGTAACGAGGCGTTCCCGCAAAAGTAACAGCCTGCTCACTCTCATCTACCAAAGCTGAAACGTGTGCGCCGGCTGACCACTAGCTGTTGCCCACCTGCTTAGTTCGATGGACTCTGACAGAAAAAAAACACTATTTATACACTCGAACTCTTTTAAAACCGCTGGTATGTGTACGTCGCGCTCGCGTGAAGAGCCTTTCTGTGCGAACCGCACAGTTGGCCGCGCTGCAGCCTAAATGGCGTTGAGGAAGTTCGCGCGAACAAAGCTTAGTCTCAGTTCGTGTTTTCGCTCTGGTACCGAGCGCCGGTACTCTGAGGAGGAGCCGACACCGGAGCCGACGCGATGCTCCATCTTTTTTCCCTCGGTTTCTATCGGTATACGCGCTTTCTGCTAGCCTTCAATCACATCATTCCCATTCATCTCGAGAGAAGGCCAAGGCCTCGCACCTGTGAGCGCTCGCGTATGCTCCGTCTATCAATCTGGCCACGGTCTTTATCCCCGCCCATGTAAAGGTCTCTCAAAGGCGGAGGAGCGGCTTCTGCTTCGCCTATATACAAAACTTTGCTGTGCCCGGCAGCTCTCAAACACTTCGACCCTTCTTTCTCTGGCAGCTGTCCGCACTGTGCGGAGAAGTCTTCGGACATCTACCGCATGGTGTGGGCCTGCCCCTCCAACCCTGCTATCCCCCCTCACCCCAACTAAACCCGGGAGGACTGGGAGGCGACCCTGCTCTGTTGCTCTGACCTGCAGGCCCAACGGGCCCTGGTCGCGCGAGCCCGGGCGGCGGCCGACGCCACTGGGGTCCCGAACGGCGTTGCATATGCTTGCTTCAGTTGATTGTAGTTTTGTGTAACATCTTCTATTCATATAAAATGTACATCTTTTTTTCTTATGTTGAGGCCTGGGTACGCTATTTTGTGCCCTTATTCCATGGGCCCGAACTAGCAGTTTGCTAACGGCCCAGATGCTTTTATCACCCTGTTTGTATAACCTTCATTCAAAGTGAATAAACTGAAACTGAAACTGAAACTAGGGACCTCCACCTATAACTTGTGAGGGCTGGCCCCCTCTGGGTCAGCTCATACATAACCTGCGGAAGTGTATGTGTACATAAATGTTTTCCACCACCACCAACCTCCTTCTAGTATATTTTAGGGAAGTCTTTGAACGTGATAGGGTTAATATCACCGTTCGGCGGAAAAGCAACTGTTTTGTTGAATGAAACATACACATTGGTCGACAGGATCGCAGTTACACTGAAAAGAAATATAGTGGTCATGCGGAATCGAAACGCAATGGGTGGAGTCAGAAACCGACACGCTACCTCTTGGCCAGTGAGAAACGCTCGTTCAGTGCGATAAATGGAGTCCTTTTATGAGCGCCTCACATCGCACACAAGGAAAATTACATTACAAGCACACTTATTTCATTACAATTATTAAGACCACCAATTAGAGTGTATATATTATATGAATATTGATCGTTAATAAATCTGTAAGTGAGCGCAGCAAGGGTGTAGATGTCTGCTAAATCGTGCCGCAGGAGACCTTCATGAGATTGCAGGGACCATTCAACGCTATATGAGGCCATATAAACTGGACGATCATAAAAAGAAAACATTATTTTCTACGGCCTTAGGCTTTTCCTAGCAAACAGCTCAGAAGTTTAGACAGAATCTGCTGAAAGAACATCTTGTCAGTGAAAACTTTGCAACATTTCTCGAAAAGCTATCAAAATAGCTCCAAAGAGCTATACGCATCCTTATTAAACAATATTGCCCGAGAACATGACGAAAATACTGCCTGCGCATAACTAGATTCATTTTGATTGTATCAGCCGAATTTGGCTCCTCAGGCGGGGAACTCATTTTTCCGAGTGAGATATGAGAAAAATAAAGCAGAGAAAAATGACCGATTTCAATCAAGTGAGAAATTAATATCGTCCCCGTATTTTACGTAATTCACTGATTATTGCTTACGACCTGCCTGAGTGGAACGTCACAGCTGCAAAAAAATCTAGCAAAGAATTAAGCCTTATTATTTCAATCTCACCTTCCGAACCGTCTTACTTAGCACATATATTAGAGCCGCCGCCAGATTTGTTCGTCAACCCTGATTAGCTCATCGGACCAGTACGAATTTTACTTCAGCAAATAGGTCCTAGGAAATTTTTGTAGCTATGGTGTGCTTAATTGGATGGTAGATAGGAAATACTAGCTTGCTAGGCATTTCCTCCAACTGGGGAATTTTACTCAAAAAACGAACTATCATATATCTTGTTTTAAAATTTTCATGAAAGACTTTGGCCAGCTTTCGTAGTAGCGCAATAATATAGTAATTCAGTATCTAGTTTTAAATTGTAATAATTAAGGCATATTGAAAATCACCCTGTGTTCCCCCATTTGTGAATAACTTCAAATAAGAAAGTAAATATTGTAAACAGGACTTTCCGCTCATCTTTCACTGTTGCAATTTTTAGGACCTTTTAGCAGAATTTCTGAACTACTTTTCTGGGCGTGGCTGGCCGAGACTCACTTTTAACACATTCGTGAAAAGGCTCACCACTGGTGTAGCTAAAAAAAAATCCTTCTTAAACTAAATGTGCTGACGATTCTACGAATTCTACGATCCAGAAGGGAACTATTAGCGTTCAGTCATGTTAAGCTGGGATCGAACCCGAATCCAGTCAGGTAGAAATCGATGATAATCATTTGTTGATTTTTTTTTAGGAAAGCATTGTTTGGCAAAACAGAGACTATCCTAACAAAGTTAGCTTTTTAGAGGTATAGTAGTGCTACAGAAAAAGAGTTACGGCAAAATCTTTCTTGCGCTGAGATAATCTCCTCTGTTTTATTATATCAGATGAGGATACGGGTAAAGCGCAAAACCCTCTTTGAATGAAAACATTGTTCATCCGGAAGATTCCGGAACCACAAATTGCATTGCGAAATAACAGGAAACGTTCATGAGGCACTTTCCAGGCAAGCTGTAGCGCACAATGTCGTAAAACTCTGGAGCTGCTTCGTCTACGAAATAGCGTTCTCGGCTATAAACAAACTTCGCCCATATGTTTATGCAAGCTTAATAGCTCATTATTACACGGTTTTCGTTGTTTTTCACTCAAACTTAGTATAAGAATAGCTGCACAGACAGTCCATAAAGTATCCTTAGGTGTCTATAAGCAGAGTCCTCGCAAAAAACAATTGAGCTAAAGGGGTTGGCTTCTAAGCTGTTTAGCGCGTCTCCCTAGTATATCTCTCAATCCAAAGCTTGGGAGGGTTGACGACGCGAAGCCATTTCTCTTTAGAGAGATTACTGTCGCTGAGAATGGATAACAAGGCACGAAGCCTCGCAAGCAAACACCTTGGGCTGTATACGTTTCACGGGGGCTGTACCTAAATCGGCGGTGTCGAAGGGTGCGAAAAAGCAGAGATATTTGCAGGATGCCGCTCAGTCTTTGCAATACCCCGCATGTTGTGAAATATTTTTCTTGCCCACAAGCTGATATTACTAAGTATGAAGAAGCAGAAGGGTAACGCGCATGTACGAGGGGGTACCCAAAAGAAACCGGACTTATTTTTGTTTGAACTTATTTGTTCACATTTTAAGCACAGACCTTCAATCTCCTTCAAAGTATTCCCCACTTGCAATGATACGCTTGTCGAATCTTTCATTTTATTTTTCAAAACATTGTTTAAATTCATCTTTTGTGATGCTTGACAGTGCCTCCGTCGTTTTTTTCTTCACTTCAGCAACATCAGCAAAACGCTTTCCATTCACCTATTTTTTCATTCTAGGAAACAAAGAAAGTAGCACGAGGCAAGGTCGGAAGAGTATGAGGGTTGAGGAATAGGGCGCATGCCATTTTTGGTCCAAAATTGTCGTAGAGACAGGGGTGTGTGAGCAGGGGCATTGCCATGATGGAAAAGCAGTCACCCGACCGCCACAAATCTGGCCGCTTCCACCGCACACTGTTGCCCAATCTTTTCAAAACATCCAAGTAGGAAGCCTGGCTAACTGTCTGACCCTGCGGAACAAATTCTCAATGGACGACTCTTCTCACGTCGAAAAAAAAAAAATCAGCATTGTTTTGAGGTTTGGTTTCAGCTGACGAGCTTTCTTGAGGCGAGGTGAATTTGAAGTTTTCCATTAGCATGATTGTTGCTTTGATTCAGGATTCGATTCAGGAACACTTGAGTTGTCCCCATAGCATCGTCCTTGTACGTCTTTCTTAATATTTAAAGTTTCCATTCAACTTTTTTCGAGCAAAAATCAGAATTTCACCGGCGCACGCTGTTCACGAAAATCAGCCATTGCAAAAACGACATTAACACAAAACAGTCGTCACTCTACAACTCTGCCTAAACTAGTCTGACCTCCTTCAACGACGGCACTCGGCTTACTGACTCTGGAATGTTCGTTCTATGCGCTCCTAGTGGGAAAAAGCGGTACCACAGAAGCTTTGCGACCAAAAAATATAGTCCGGTTTCTTTTGGGAACCCCCTCGTATTTCGTCCACTTTGGCCGTCCGCTCGAAGAGCAGGCAAAATACCCGGATGCGCATCTTTGGGATTGAATGCGCAGTATGAAGAAATGCGTGCTCACCTGTGGCACAGGCTAGTGTGAGGAGAGCACAGGGGATCAGACCAAGTGCCAGCGGAAAAGTAGTGCGCTGGTTCATGGCGTCACAAGTCTACTCACAAACCATACACTTTAAAAAAAAAATTTCATACCACACTTCACATTGTTCTGCACGCATATGCTCAGCTTGGGTGCCCAGCAGCAAGCGGAGCCAGCCTGCGTAAGCTATTTGTGCTCCTCTAGATGAAAGCGCGACACTTTTCAAAAAAGACCACTGGGGGACAGTAATAAACTTCATAAAAAGCTTAGCGCTAATTTGTGACCCTGGGGGGAGTGCATCCTGAAAAGGACAGGACCCCGTGACATTCAGACGCAGCTCTGCGAGAGCCTTTTATAAACAGTTCTTCCTATGTAATTTCTTCTTGCTTGGAATAGTGCGGCTTGTGAATGGAGCTCTCCGCAGCAAATAAAGTGGACGTTTCATGCAGCACCTGGACTCGAGCAGACCGCAAGGAGTTGCGGATTTGCGCACAAAAAGATGAAGGTGGCGAAATGGTTGGCCCCGGGGCCTGCTTGTAAGGACCTCGCTGAAAGTTCTAATAAGAGAAAAAAAAACAGATACGTAAGCTTGCCTGCCTCTTTGCATCTTCAAGAAGCGAGGAGCTCTTTTTGTGCACTTATGTCAACATAGCAGATTAGGATTCTGTACCTTTTAATATTTTGGAAACTTCTTAGCATATACCTCATATGAAAGCCTTACATTCTGGTGTTTATTAATCGTGTAGTGTTTTTCTGTGGACCGTGTTTTTGTGCTGGTGGTTTACAGGATACAGAGAGGCACAAAAAGAAGCGCATATATTTCTTTTTTTTTTTCGGAAACGTTCTAATACAGATAGACACCCAGGAATGGGTCGCATTATATTCTAGTTTACAGTTCGCACGACAGAACACATATAAGAGTGAATAACCATTTTAACACTGATGCACCTACTACCGGACTGTTTTGGTTCTTTAATAAAAGTAACTTCCTGTGCTCTTAGCGTCTCGAGCAGGTGTTGCAATTATTAACCTCCTCAGTTGTTGTTGCCTACGAAGCGATGGCGCATACCCACGGCGGTGAATGGGCCAGACTATGGTGCAGATCCAAACAGGAGAAAAACCCATGCAGACTTATCTCAAGGGATTCATAAAAATCACCACATTGCACACCGTCTCGTGCCATAATCCTCTTCCTTTTTCTCCATCTATATACAGCAGGCCAGGTAAGCGTCACAGCGGTCATCTTTTTTTATGTTATCAGTTAAACTTGTTCTTGTCCTTGCTCTTTTTGCATCACACATATCGCCTTATTTTATTGCAGGATAACCTTTATAAGCGGTAAATTTGAGCAGAAAAGCCTTACATAGCAGGCGAATGACTCGAAAGGAAGGAATTGCGCTTAGTAATGGACATTATTTACCTCACTTTGAACAAAATGTTTCAAAAGAAAGCTTACTGATGATGTTGGGAGGAAGAAAAAGAAATAAACGTTGGCTTCTGTGCACGTTTACGCCCGATGCGATCGATGAGTTTTTTTGTGTGCTGGCTCTAAAATCCTACGTTTAAAAGGCACCTAGGCTCACTCTAATGTATTTTATTAATTCTAAGCGCAGATGTTCTTAGTTAAATTTGTCACTTGAGAGCACGCTTGTGCACAAACGATGCCCTACACAAATGCTAAACAAACAACACTTTGCGCTTCAGTGTAATTATATCGTGCAGGCTTAAAGCCAGCCCCCAGTGAGTCGAAACGGCGCAGTGTGCCGATCGATAGGTGTGGCACGAAAAACATGCTCACAGTCGCAGACACTTCACCTAATCGGATTAGTCGGGGCTTGCGAACTCAGGTGGGTACTTAGAGGTACAGCGGATTCGAATCGCGCATAGGTAAAGAAACCGAGCCAAAGTAACCGCTATGGCACAACTGTGCATGGTAAACAACCCCATGTTGAGTAAAGCTACCCAGGAGCTCTAAACCACGGCGTACATGATAGCTCATATCTCATAAGGACATAAAACACCACATATCATCACCATCTTAGTGTTCTGATCAAAACTTCAGCCATCAGGCTGTTAGAGTTTTCATCAAGACTTCAACCATCAGGCTGATAGAATTTCCTTGTTGGCGCTAGCGAACTACAGGCATATGAAGCTCACAGTAGGACGCCTCAGAAGTAACAACTGCGTAACAAGACAATGGGAGCAAGCACTGCAGAAACCTAAACTTGGTTGTGAATTTTACACTGCGTTGTTTGCTACAGAAGAGCCGAGCCGTGCCAGGGCGCCACTAACACAAATGACACGAACATACGATTGTGTAGCTACAGGTTTAATGCGGTGTTGGGTCTGCATTAAACCAACCACCCGAAAGACGCGGATTGGATCCAGGCATCAGCAGTCGCATTTCAATGAAGGCGAAATGTCAGTGCACAACTCCTGGTGCTCGAAATTATCTTACGTCCTCCTCTACAACGTACTTCATAGCCTTAGTCGCTCCAGGGCGCTAAACCCTATAACCCCCCCCCCCCCGCCCCCCTCCCCCCCCAAAAAAATCTAGAATGGGTTATAAAATAGTGCGCGTTCTCATATGCAAAGGCACCCTCCAGCATTTTGTCCTGTGCGCAAAGTGTGGTCGGTCCACATTTTTCTAGACCGTGAATCAATGCGCGCCACCCAGGCGTGGCTGCCATTTGTGCACCACCTAGTTTCTTGCTACTTAATTCTGTTCCGAATTTAAGCGCATTGCAGCAGCCTCTTTCCAACCCCTTTGTAGCGGGTGGGAGGGGGTACAGGGTTATTACACTTACGCATTCATGATTTCAGAGAAACCGCAATGAACCAGTCGACATACGCTTAGAAAGAAGGCAGAGAGATTGTTAAAATCCTAGTATGTTAACTATGAAAGAAGCCAACAGCCACAGAAACCAAGGGGCACAGGGGATGTTTTTTTTTTAATTTATTTATTTTGTGGTGTTGATCAATTTAGAATATTACTGAACATGTCATCGCTTAAAGCTAATTGATTAGAAAAGCAGAAGAAAAAACAACCACTGCCGCCGGTGGGATCCGAACCCACGACCTCCGAATTACGCGTCCGGTGCTCTACCTCTGAGCTACGGCGACGGCTGTCAAATCTTCTGCTTTCGGGGGTATTTATGTTTACAAGTAACCTAACCTTGAGAGTGTTCATCAGCGCCACCCACGTTCATAAGCGGCGGACGTAGAACGTCCTGAGTAACCGCAACGTCCTGAGTAACTACCTGCGGTTACTCAGGACGTTCTACGTCCGCCGCTTATGAACGTGGGTGGCGCTGATGAATACTCTCAAGGTTAGGTTACTTGTAAACATAAATACCCCCGAAAGCAGAAGATTTGACAGCCGTCGCCGTAGCTCAGAGGTAGAGCACCGGACGCGTAATTCGGAGGTCGTGGGTTCGGATCCCACCGGCGGCAGTGGTTGTTTTTTCTTCTGCTTTTCTAATCAATTAGCTTTAAGCGATGACATGTTCAGTAATATTCTAAATTGATCAACACCACAAAATAAATAAATAAAAAAAAAACATCCCCTGTGCCCCTTGGTTTCTGTGGCTGTTGGCTTCTTTCATATTTATAACGAGCCCCTCATTCCCCTTACCTTGTTTGCTTAATTGCTTAGCGAGGGCCTCGGTTGTGGCAGCCTTGATCCATAGGAAGCATAAGAGGGTTCTCACGCAGCTTCCACCCTCTCCGTTTGATGACGTTCTACGTCACTACCTGCGGTTACTCAGGACGTTCTACGTCCGCCGCTTATGAACGTGGGTGGCGCTGATGAACACTCTCAAGGTTAGGTTACTTGTAAACATAAATACCCCCGAAAGCAGAAGATTTGACAGCCGTCGCCGTAGCTCAGAGGTAGAGCACCGGACGCGTAATTCGGAGGCCGTGGGTTCGGATCCCACCGGCGGCAGTGGTTGTTTTTTCTTCTGCTTTTCTAATCAATTAGCTTTAAGCGATGACATGTTCAGTAATATTCTAAATTGATCAACACCACAAAATAAATAAATTAAAAAAAAAACATCCCCTGTGCCCCTTGGTTTCTGTGGCTGTTGGCTTCTTTCATATTTATAACGAGCCCCTCATTCCCCTTACCTTGTTTGCTTAGTATGTTAACTATTATTCAGGTTGAACAACAGCCTTCATTAGAGAAGGCTCGCCGCAAGTTTATCCACCAGTACTCCCACGGTACGGTTTTTCAGCGCATGCGACTACGTTCCGAGGGTATATATCGTTCAAGAAGAGAAGCTATTTTTGAAGATAGAGTTTCTCGACACTTTGGCTGGATCCCCGCCTGCACAAAAGTAGTCTTGATTTGGGCTTGTCGGTCGCTTTGGGAATAGACAAGGACGAACACAAGACATTGCCAGTCCTGTTGTCTTGTGTTCGTCCTTGTCTATTCGCGCTGCTTCTTTTTACTATACAAAAAGCTACTGGCACATATATCCGATGCATTTCACAGCGCTGTAGTTCCCTCGAAACAAAAATACGCGTCCACAAACATGTCGTTCTGTTTTGATTTTTGCATCAGTGAGAACTTTCTAACGTACCAGAAACGTATAATGGCGTCTAATCGCGTGTCCTCTTTTTATTTTGCCCTAGACTTCACGCCCATACTGAACACGAACAGCTAATATATCCTCTGTGCATTCTTGTCTCCGGGCATATGACAGGTTTCATCACTGTTGCGACATTCTGGTCGCCACGCTAGAACGGGCGAGTTCCGAGGCAGTCGGCACGGCACTCACGAAAGGTAAAAAACCTTTATATACAACATTTACTCGGGAGTAGCAAAGTTCTGCACGGCGGCCGACTGCGTGACAGCATCTCGAGAGTAGCTTGCGCGTAACGGAGACATAAGCAATGCCTCTGACTGCTTGCTCTCCTTCCGACCACAATGCGCGCTTTTTTATACCCACGGCGGTTGACGATGGTTGCATCACCCACTCCGTCAGGCGGGTAACTCATTAGCAGCAGTCCGCGCCGGAACGGACCAGAGTGGTCACGTTTGGACCTGTCGGCGTCGGGTGCTGGGGAGCGAGGGCAGCTTCCTTTGGGCCGAGCGCCTTTACTTCTCACCTAAACAGCATTCCAGCGATGAAAGGAAGCTGTGGCACAACGGCACCCGCGCCGCCAGACAATGCAGCAAGAAGACTAGCTGCTTCTATGTGGCTCGGACTCCGGTCGCGCTCGCTCGTCGGGTCCATCCAGGTTCCGCTCTGTTGTTTCAGTTAAGTAGCTCCTGGTATCTTACCGTGTACAGGATCCACTCATCTGGACCGGAGTACTGCTGCCACCATGCATTTTTACAGGTGTCTCAGTCAGCTTCGCTTGTTTGTTTCCGGCATGATTGCATTGTTGATCTCTGCATCTTACGAAGAAACGACCGACAAACGGCAACGCCACACTAACAAGTGCCTTCGGTCGCCTGTTAGAATTACCAGACTTAAACGTCATTAAAGTTCTCCTCCCTATATTTTATCCCCATTTCGCTTCTTCTAATGCAAGTCACATATACTCGAACTCTGAAGTGTGGGCAAAAACGTCATCACATATGACACACACAATGAATGCTGAATAAAAGTTCGTTTCCTTTATATTACCTCGGGTAGAGAACAGTGAGCCAAAATAGTAAATAGTGTATATAAATCTTGCTGAAGCTGACCATGTACATAAATAGGTGGTCGTCAATTATCGTAATGCAACTTTGCGGAACTCGCGAAAAGCAAGTGAAAGCTGCTATGCCTTGGTATCAAAACAATCCCCCAACACTCGTGTTTAATTTGCTTCGAATGAACGACGCAAAAACTCTGGAACTGGGACGGTGCCGCACTCAGCCTCCTCAAGAGCAGGACCGCTTTCGTTGTACCGGGCACTCCAGTTTATTTGCGGAAAACGAGATGGAATGATTCATTCGCGTTTCCTAACGACTTCGCCCTACCTTGCGCTTCGCTAGCCAAACGCGTCTTTTCTCTGCGCGCATATGCCTCTTTGCACCTGACCGTCGTTTCTTCTCTTTCTTGGGGTTAGAAATTCAGAGTGTGCAAGAGCATGTGACCCTTTGTGCTCTATGCACTCCGAGAGCTCGATAATGGATTCACCTTCGCCACGCTCATTAGGTTTAGTTGCTGAACAGTTGTTTCTTGCGTCTAAACTTTCCGCCGCTATAGTGAGGCCACGTGTGTGGCTGCACGATTTCACCTTCTAATGTATCTCAAGGCTGTAGTAAGTACACCCGGGCAGATTTTGTCCTTCACATCTTTTCCGCATGCAATGCTATGCACATGTAATTAGCCCAGATTCTGATCGAGTTCCAGGGTCAACGTCACTGCTGCTGTTACTTTTTTCACATCTTCTAATGCCAGGTATCTCGGCAATCACGCGCGGTGCACGTTTGGCGTGTTCATTCTTTGTTATGCCTAGTTTCACTCTATTCACCAAGAAGTTTACCGAGCTATCGCCCTCCTGTTCCTCAGTGAGATAAACCTTGGTTAGAGCTTGCCAGCGGTCAGAAAACTAAGTCCTTATCCTAGAACGCTGGTACTCACGATCGCGTAGCCACTTATACAGAAAATATTCTTATGTAAGCAGCGTTCTCAGTGCTGCCCCGAGAATTCTCTTTCTGGGCATGTGCCAACTTCCTTTCGAAGCTTCCTAGTATGTCTGCACTTTCGCACGGTGCTTATCTCTCTAGTGCACGGGTCAAGTTCCTGGGACTATTTTCTCCTTCCTCGTTTAAACTGGAACTGGAGCTTTTTTTTTTCAATCTCCTTTGCATCTTTGATTCCGGCAGGATCTGAGACTCCTTTCACTTTTCACTGAATATCAGTTGCCAGTCCTGTAAGCCCCACATTCTCAGCAAGCGAAACGTTGGCAGCCTCATTTTTCGGTTATGAGTGCACCATATCAGATAGACGCGATGACGTTTCCTCAGTTGGCGAAACCGTGGCATCATCGACACTGACTGCAGAGAGCGCATCTAAATAATAGAAGCTATCTTTTACTCTGAAGCAAAGACAATGTTTTTCTACCATTGCGCCTACTGCACACTGTCATAATCGTCCGAAACTTCCTCACTATTAAGCAATTTTAATACACCAACTTTAAGTTGGTAGGGAAATCTGAGAGCGGGTGCTGACTCTTCTTTTCGTACTGGTTCTTTCTTTGGGAGCTCCAGAAATGACCGCAGGTATCTCGCAAATATAAAATTAAGATCTTTCAACTGATCGTAGTCCTTCAATCCGCTGCCTAATAGGCAGTTGACTTTATCCTGTGTTTCGGTGGAAACAACGGCTAGCAAATTTTGCGCCAAACGACCCCACAAGGTTCAATTTCTATCATGGACGCGATCGAACTAACATAGATAGGTGGCCATATCCTTAGCGATGACGGATCCTCTAAGCCTGTCTCTCGAGTACCGATCAGTGGCCCCCTGCCTTGCGGATAATGTTTTATCTCTCTTTGAACTCATTCTATGAGCATGCTGTTATCCCTGGAGCTGCTCCTGTCTTTTGTTCACTTCTATATGCTGTTGCCTTGCAAAGCTCTGTCTCACGGCGTTCGGCTACTTCGTGGACGTGGCGCTCCTCGATTTTAGCCCTGACTTCATTGGCTGCCGCAGTATCTAAGACCTACGAACGCATGACCTCGAGGATGGCATTCCTCCGTTTGGCGGGGTCAAAGAAAACGCCCAACTACACGCAGGTTCCGAGGAGCGTCTTCACCTTAAGGTATCCATCGTTCACAAGGTCTCTTCCCGTTAGCCCTTGTTAAGATTCACCTCTTTCTCGCTACCACAGAGCTATTCGTCTTACCATACAGCAGTTCCTTGAAAAAAGGGGGACCCAGACCGGTAATGGTTTGCACCTTTTGGTCCCGCCTCTTAGTTTTCTCTCTACTAAAAACTAAAATGTTTCAATAAACTTACACTAAATCTCAAAACGGCTTCCCGAGAAGGTGTTGCTCGAACGACGGAGGCCTCTACGTTTCCTTCTCGGCTGCGTCTATCACTTTGATATCCTTGCGACCTTGGGCTCACTTTTATACCCTCGGCGGTATCACCCGCTGCGCCAGGAGGATGACTCACCAGCAGCGGTTCCCGCTGGCACGGACAAGCGTGGACACGTTTATTCAAGTCGCCGCTGATCTCTGGGCAGCGAGGGAAGCTTTCCTTTGGGCAGGTCAGTTATAGATGACGTAATTCATATATGGTGTCATGATGAAGACGTGGTGCTCAAGTTCCTCGCTAACTTTAAAATTTCTCATAACAACATTATCTTTTTTAAACCTACTACACCTTTACAATTAGTCTTTTCCATTTGACACTTCAGAGTTTGAAAAGGCAGCTTTTCACCTCGGTAACCCGGAAGGCCACAGTCAAATAACAATAATAATATTTACATCTTAAAAGAAGCAACGTACACATTGCCAGGTAGCTATGCCGTACTGCCAGGGACTAAGATTTCAACGCGTCAGGTGCAATGTAAAGGACTTTGTTTCTCCACCAAGGTCGGGAGCAAACCTTCGCGTATCGCACCCGCGCGTGGAAGTCATTGCTGGAGTCTGCAGCAATTTCGGCCGCACGGCGCAACTCGGGAGTTGCAAAAACACAATCCTGCGGATGTGACGCAGGAGACTCGGTCCACGCCCCCGCACGGCAAACGCCTGAACTGCGCTACACCAGTGCTAATCCATTTAGACAACGTCGACGACTCGTCACTGTGCGCTATCCGCCACCACGTGCAGATGCGGTATCACTGCCTTCGAACGCTGCTGCTCCTTTGCTGGCACGAGCGCGCGCCTCCTCGTCCTCTGCTGACCGGCCGCCCTATTGTACCAAATCTGTCTCGAGGAAGCCGTTGATTTCTGGTTCCCTGGAGGCCTTGCGGCAGGCTTGAGCTTAATACCCTGCAAGGATTTGGTTCGACAGTGCAACGCGAAGCCCACTATGAACGCTCCCATGATAAAGGCAGAGATCAAGACTGCCGTACAATCCTAAAACACGACAAGCCTGTTCAGTTCAGTGTGAAAATTAGCCTTGTATTAACCTGCTCGCCATGAGCTCCCAATGTTATTGCTATTATCAGGAAATATCATGACATTATCATGCATAGTAACAAAATGAGCAGCTTTATTTTCGAACAACCC
Organism: Amblyomma mixtum; assembly: GCF_055824585.1. Lineage (NCBI taxonomy): Eukaryota > Metazoa > Arthropoda > Arachnida > Ixodida > Ixodidae > Amblyomma > Amblyomma mixtum. Next base: position 183,646,942 of record NC_143021.1, on the reverse strand, counting down.
CGTGCCGTATACAAGAGGGCAAGAATTATATCTTAAACAAAGGAACTATATCTGAAATAAAACAAAAGACAGAAAAACAAGTTGGACGTCATTATACGACAAGTATATTTAAAAGCGCTTGGAATCCTGGTCAACGCAGGAACAAAGACTTCTGTGTCCGTTCGTTTGCGCTCAAGCACGCAGGAAAGGGTTGTTATCATTTTTGTTCGTGACGCGAGAAGCGACCGGTCTAATCTCGATTGATCACAGCCATGAAGAGCTGCGTCTACATTTTTGAGATTACTGTAGATGATCTTGACCTGTTATCTCGAAGTTACCTTGCTGGCTTTAAATTCAGCGATGCCGCGAGCGGCGGACATTCGTAGTTAGACGACTGACGAGCATGTTTGTTGCTTACGCCACGGCCGAGTGATTTAGTTCTTTTGCGTGTGCAAGTCAGCCCAAATAAAGAGCTTCGTTTACAAGTTTTGTTGCTGTCTTCCTTACCGCTGGGCGGCCGTCACTACAAAGTGATATCTGGTGGAGGTGCTGGGTAGCCTCCCCAAGGGAAATAGGCCAATGGCCGATGGTTGGTAACTCGCCGGCCTCGAGTTGGTAGCCGATGTGCTCGGCCTACTTAGCTCGGGCCAGCGTCGGGCAATGAGTGGCCTACTGCTGCGCCGGCCTATGATTGGCAAAAGGCCAACGACCAAACCACTGGCAAACGTCTGGTCGCCGACGCGTAGCTTTTGCCATCAATTGCCCGACATTCGGCCAATGGTGTTGTGCTGCCTTGGAAACTGCAACGTCCACCATGAGCTTGCCCAGACGGCCACTCCGATCATTCTGCAGCAGCCCCGGGTGCCACCAACCTTCGATGGTTCGCCTGGGGCCGACCCCGAAGAATGGCTGGAACAGTTCGACGGTGTGGCTATCTTTAACCAATAGGACGATGCAACGAAATTAAGGTACGTCTTCTTCGCCTTGGACGGACCAGCAAGAATCTGGTTTGAGAATGAGGAAGCTAACCTCACGAACAGGGAAATCTTCAAGGAGCAACTTCTGAAGACCTTCACAAACGTCGTGCGAAAGGAGAGGGCCCAGCAGCTGCTGCAGTCTCACATGCCATAAGAGTTTTTTTTTTTTTGTTTTGTAGTGCACACGCAGTAAAATTGTGCGAGTTCATGGCACCTAGGCTTAGGCTATGAGGTCTCTTGAATGAAGACGTGGTAAACGTTGGGGTAATTTTTTTGCCCTTCAGAATACGCCGTGTCCAAGAATTAGACCACACATTGATGAGTCCCTCGGCGCTCTACATCACTGCTGAGGAGAAAAAAATTATTGCTATTATAAATACCCAGTGCAGCTAGGGTAGCGTCCGCGACAGTGTACAGAACGGTTTTGAATTTCCCACATCCACAGCGCAGCACCTAAGTGTGCCCTGAGGGTCACAGCAGTGCGCCGATAACAGATACTCGCAGCTTCCCAGCGATGTCTGCCGCTTAAAAATGAGCACAGTTGATCACCGTAGTGCGCACACAAAAAAACCGTCATGGCAATAGTAGGGATATAACCTGGTTGTAAATAAGCTCCGGTGGCTTAAAGTATTCTGGAGTCCTCCTGTACAGCGCCGCTCATAGCTCGCCTCGGGCCGTGAATTTCTACACTTGGCATATCACGCCCGCACAGTTTTCATTAAAACACCAGAACTTAGCGTGACGGATTTTCCATGCGGGCATTGGGATGCGGTAGGGCATACCACAGTTAGTGCCTGTAGCCTCAGTAAAAACTGCGCAACGCGAAAACCATACAAAATTGCGCACAAACCAAATAACATCTTTTGATGCTTACTTTGATAGAGTCAGGTCACGCAGGCGATCACACCAGGGTGATAGAGAAAAACATGTACGCAAATACGAGTCAGGAGATAGTTTTTAAAGTGCATCACAGGTATTACTTACGATAAACTTTGCGTAAAATGAAGGGTATTGTGAGTTGGCAACATTTTAGACATATTTCGTCGTTTTTGGTTTGCTGTGAACATCACTGATAACACATTTCCCTTGCTCAATTAGACTAAATCTCCTCGTTGGCTCCTCAACAATTCTGCGGCCTTCACATCCGTTTATTGTTTCCCTTGAATGTGCAACATGCTTTCACTGTTTCTATTATTTATTGCATGTACCTTCCATTTTAAGTGTATGTAATACTTTATGTAGTTTGCTTACACCGTTTTGCTTGAGTGTTTTGTGTATTTATAAAGGGGACTGACACTTAGTCAGGCATTCGCTGCCTTTTTTTCAGCCTCCTTGACAGACTCTTTGTATTTCTGTCAAAATAAACATTCATTCATTCATTCATTCATTCATTCATTCATTCATTCATTCATTCATTCATTCATTCATTCATTCATTCATTCATTCATTCTTTCTCTCATAGGCGTCTCTCATAGCCTGAGTCGCTTTGGGACGTTAAACCCTATAAACCAACCAACCAACCAACCATTCATTCAATCGTCTTCTGCTTTACTGCACCAAAAAGTGCGTGACATATTCAACTGGCTACTTTGTAAACTCAATGCACTACTTCCTGCCTCAACTACAGAAAATTATTTTTTCGCGTAATGTGGATTTTCCCTATTTAATACTGAACCATACTTTCCTAAATCGCTGCGTGTCTTCTTACATCGCCCTTATGCAATCCTATGAAATCGTAATGTGTGAATGAATATTACCTTCATCAATGAAGTAAGTTGTGATTATTCGTATAAACATTTGTTTATTGTATTGTCCCTAATGGTGCATTAAAAAAACGGAGAGGGGTTCATAATAGCAGGTTTTTGAAGAAGCTTTAACATTAGTGCAAAACAGTCACTATCGTAGTAGGTTTTCTACCGTGAAAGGCAGAGAGTGTTTCAATTTGTGCAGGGAGAAGATAATATGCAAATCGCCAAGCGTTTACAGTTCAGCCAGATAACTAGTGCAAACATTTCAAGAAGCAAGCGTAGCATGCTGGCTGCATAGCTGGAGCGTTCGAAATTGCTTCAGTGGCTGGGCATATCGAGCTTCTTCGACTGCTGCCGATTATGCTGCTGCTGCAGCTGGTGAGTGCCCTGCAACTTCTCCGGCTGGAGAGTACCTCGCTGCTTCTTCGGCTGGAGAGTATCGCTCTGTTTCCTTGGCGGGTGAGTACCGCGCTACTTCTTCGGCTGGAGAGTACCTTGCCACTTCCTCGGCTGGAGAGTACCTCGCTGCTTCCTCCGCTGGAGAGTATCGCGCTGTTTCCTTGGCGGGTGAGTACCGCGTTACTTCTTCGGCCGGAGAGTACCTTTCCACTTCTCCGGCTGGAGAGTACCTCGCTGCTTCTTCGGCTGGAGAGTATCGCTCTGTTTCCTTGGCTGGTGAGTACCGTGCTACCTCTTCAGCTGGAGAGTACCTTGCCACTTCCTCGGCTGGAGAGTACCTCGCTGCTTCCTCCGCTGGAGAGTATCGCGCTGTTTCCTTGGCTGGTGAGTACCGCGCTACTTCTTCGGCTGGTGAGTACCGCGCTACTTCTTCGGCTGGAGAGTACCTTTCCACTTCTCCGGCTGGAGAGTACCTCGCTGCTTCTTCGGCTGGAGAGTATCGCTCTGTTTCCTTGGCTGGTGAGTACCGTGCTACCTCTTCAGCTGGAGAGTACCTTGCCGCTTCCTCCGCTGGAGAGTACCTCGCTGCTTCCTCGGCTGGGGAGTATCGCGCTGTTTCCTTGGCTGGTGAGTACCGTGCTACCTCTTCAGCTGGAGAGTACCTTGCCGCTTCCTCCGCTGGAGAGTACCTCGCTGCTTCCTCGGCTGGGGAATATCGCGCTGTTTCCTTGGCGGGTGAGTACCGCGCTACTTCTTCGGCTGGAGAGTACCTTGCTACTTCTTCGGCTGGAGAGTGCCTTGCCACTTCCTCGGCTGGAGAGTACCTCGCTGCTTCCTCGGCTAAGGAGTAGCGGGCCGCTTCTACAAGCGATACACTCCGCCGTGCCGGAAAGTGGCGTGTGGAAGTATCAAACCTGTTCGCTGCATCCGGCGCGGCCAGGCACAGAGCTCCTGCATATCATTCGAATTTGTCATGAGGTACATTTCCTAAGCTTTATATAAATTCTACTCGAAATGTATTGTGGCAACATACAGAGCATAGGTTCCGTAAGGTGCCCTGTATAGAGAATAATGCTAAATGACCCAATTAAGGAATTTTATAAAGATAACTTGTGTGGAGTGAAAGTGGAGGAAATTTTACTTTTTTTTCCTTCCATTTATCACGACTATTTATTTTTAGTTGTTTTAATAGTTTGCGCCCTCTGCCTTTGTCACTGTCCATACTATTTGGTACCACTACAATATATGTTTTTTAGCATGTTTCACCTCTTTTTCCTCTCTCCTTGTCACTACATGCATGTATTCTTATCCTATGTTACACACCTTTGCCTAGGTATTTACAAACATATCCTTTGTAGCATCTGATCTGAGTCAATCATTTTTACCTCGCCTTTAAGCTTGTTCCATCGCCCACATGATGTTCCGCAGTGAAGTGTATAGATTATCTGCAGTTAACACATCATTTTTTGGTTTGTTGCTGTTGTGTTTGTCGAGAATATAGAAAAGACTGCAAGTAATCTAGCGAATATACGCCGGGAGGTGTTCGCCTTGTTTCTCAGTAGTCTGCTTCCTCGGTCCTAGTTGGTCAGCGTAGTTTGGAAATGCAGGAAACTGAATACCTACCGGCCCCGAAGACACTTCTAGGTTATATTGCCACGTATCTTTCTAGCTTCCGTTCGTTCGCGCAAGACCGCAGAAAAGGGGTGTTATCATTTTTGTTCGTGACGCAAGAAGCGACCGGTCTAATCTCGATTGTTCGCAGCCTTGAACAGCTGCATCTACGTGTTTCCAGATTACTCTAGATGATCTCGACCTGTTTCCTTGCCGGCTTTAAATTGAAGGATGCCGTGAGCAGCGGGCATTCGTAGTTCGACGACCGGCGAGCACGCTTGTTGCTTACGCCGCCGCCGAGTGATTCAGTTCTTTTGCGGGCGCAAGTCAGCCCAAATAAAGAGCTTCGTTTGCAAGGCTTGTTGCTGTTTTCCTGACTGCTGGATTGCCGTCACTACAACGTGACAATATATTACACCGGATCTCTGCAGGACGTTCCGGGCTGAAGGACGCAAACCATTGCCGCTAAAAAGAATTTCGAAAGATTTTATTTTGCATTTCTTTCAGCATAAAGGACTGACTGTCTGGTTTAAAGTCCTTAGTGCACTTGGAGGTAAGCAAAATAATATGCATCTGGTAAATGATTTTTGAGGCTAACACAAGCAAAGGTCGTTGAGGGCAGTTAACTTAATTCTAAGTGAAGGGAAGCATAGCAAGATGCTCCAGGAAGTGCGTTGTTGGATTAGATTAGGAAGCTTGATCGCGTAAGGTCACCTCGGCTGGCATAGGACCAGTTTAGCTGGACTGTATGGGAGAGCAGTAGATGTAGTAATGCTTATGATAATGAAAGAGTTAATTTTAACGTTTCGAAATCGAAAGAAACCATCTGAGTTAAATTTTTGATGCTAAAGGCTGATTCATGTAATGCACAATGTAAGATACTTTGCTGCGCACTATTTTGCGTCCTTAGTTAGTTTAGGACACATTATCAAACCAATATTACACCACGCTTTTCCTTATCATTGATTAATTTAGTATGGGCTATTGATGTCGTTTGATAGCGTTGATTTCTACTTCCTTATTTTCATAATACAGGAAGCCCAATACTTCGGCGTTTTTCAGAAGCGGAGAAAATTTTTCGGTATGTTCTCTTTGGGATATTTCCGATTATCGCAAGTTTTCTGAACAATATTTAGGGTCTTTGAAAGCTTCATTTTTACTCCAGCCAGCAAATCGTTTTTTGCGCATTAGAATAATGTTCCTCAGGATATATTCAAGAATGCAAAGCAATGCAGCATTTTGCAGGCAGAAACTCTGCTACAAAGCGCGCTCTTTAATTACAAAGACCCCGTTCCCGAAAACTTCAACTTCAGTACAACTAACATAGTGTGCTTACCTGAGTGTTGTTGGTGTGAAATGCAATACAAAAGCAAACCTTGCCAAATTCGTATTTATCGCCATAACCATCGGACGTGCCAAATTATTTCCTCACCACCCGCTGTCGAAACACCTTTGGCAGTAATGTCATGAGACTGCACACTGAATGCTATACTGGGAGAGAGCGGCTTCCTAAACGTTAGATTTCTTATCATAATACTTATTTTATGCTTCATACGGAACATGAAAATATAAATGAAGACACCCGTTCCCTAACTACACTTCAGAGGTTAGAGACGTACTGAAATTGCGCCCTCAAGAGACCCCCTCCACCCAAAGCAAATATCACCATAACAGGGCGGTATGAGCGTCACTAGTCGGTAGATACTATAGCGCGCCTCTTCATCAAATAGGGGCTGAACGTTATACCACAACTTTAGGAGCAGCGTGAGATATTCAGTCTTGTTCTTCATAGCATTATCGAATTCCATTCGGTCGTGTCAAAACGGCTACCTTAATGGAGGTTTGGAAGTGTTTACAAATAAACATGCAAAATTATGACAGCGCTGTTACCACTTAGCAACAACTTGAAATCTGTACAGTCCTAGAGCTCTCTCTTTAGGGTACGGAAAGCTGGGTGAGTTGTTTATGAATTGTCACATTGAAAAACAGTGCGAAAGACGAGGGACAAGAAGGGGCGAGACAAACACAGAGCTGTGTTTGTATCGCCTTTTCTCGTCTGTCGTCTTTCGCACTGTTTTTCAGCATGACCTTATATTTAGTTCTCGTTATATAAACCTTTCGTGACTAGTTGTTACCTTCAGTCCGCCGCTCTCTTCGCGTGGTGCGTATTGCAGCAGCTGCTGCAGATGAATCGTGCTAAATTTATTCCTTGTGGCCAACACTCTCCCCTTCCCCTGCTTCCATGCTAACCTACCCTCTCAGTGGCTACCACAACTACCTTTACTGCTACTACTGCAACTACAAATACTGATATTGCTGCTATCGAAACTACGTAATGCGCCTAGAAATGAAGCTTAACATCTGCCGTTGTAAAGACGGAAGTTTCTCTGCTTGTTCGGTGGCATTCACCGATAGCAGCGCAAAACATCGAAGACTTAAAATTTTTCATTTATAGAATTCATTCCTTCGTTGTAGGCATATAAACAGGAATAATTCCGGCTACATGCGCATACTTTCTATAAGGAAACAAATAGTGCAGTTCAAGTCCGCTTCATTGTACACATAAACTGTACACATGTATTGCACTGCCATATTGTTACATAAACAGCGACACAGTGTAACTCTTATCAAGGCATCCCTTGATCTTCAAACCCTGGCACTTCGGCGTAAAATTTCACATCTTTGTTTATGTCACAAATTGTATTACACCTTCCCACAGCTAAGAAACTCCATATTTCACCCGCCGCTTCGCACATCACGCCGACTTTTTAGCTCTTTAAGTTTGCAGCGCATACACGGCACCACAAACTCATTTAACAAATCTGTTTTACCTAGCTCGATTACATTGCAGAATGTCCTACCCGATTTCATAGTTACTGAAACAGAACCCAATAAATTCAGGCAGTTATTAACAGCACATTTCAAGGGCTGAGTTGTTTTATCGTGTTTTTGAGTGTGTGCATGTGTGTTGTTTATCTTTCTCAAAGTTGTGTTTGAGCTGCTGTGTCTTTCTTGTGTTAATACTTTTGATGATGATGACCATGAACCCTGCACTTTGTATTTCTTGTTGATGATTACCGACCACTGCATTATGTAACGAATGCCCCCCCCCCCCCCCCCCCCCCGGAATGTAGTCCCCTAAGCCAAGGGCTGTTAAGGGTAAACAAATGATGATGATGATGAGATATGAGGCCCACAAGAAACCCGTCACGATATTGGCATCACCGGACTGGGAGCATTTACAGATAGCACTTTAAGAATGAATCTGCTCCTCAGATACAATGGGACGTCAAATCGATCAAGAACACTATGCAAGTACGAGAACTACCATGGAAGAATTGAAGTTACATACCAGCCGCAACGAGGAAGACGGAAGTAATTCTTAAAGTGCCGCTCATGGTTTCGCAGTCCTGAAAATGTGAAAAGTAATGGAGAGAATGAAGAGAGCAGAAACGAATCAGTAATATTCTCCATTTATTTATTCAGACTTTCATTTCATATCTTAAGAATTACAATAACGCGTCGGAGCATACAGGATGTTTCATCTCAGACGGTTTACAATATTTAAAAATAGGCTTTTACACGTTTACTGGCCATTTTTTCGACGTAGCATTGTCAGTGGTGTGGTGCATCAGAATACAGCTAAGAAGTGCTAACTAGTAGGCTGGTTAACTAATATTGAATAGTTAACTTTTTGTCTATTACTGTTAATTTTCTTAACTATTCAAAGCCGTGTAGCCCATGGTACGTAATATGCACATCATTTTTAGTATTTCGAAAACGCTTTTAATTTCGGCGCTCTGGCTCAACAAATTTTACCTACATCGCGCCAAAATACATGCGCTTATTAGAATCTTGCAAGCAAAGCAACCTCTCGAGTGAATGAAACTCGTCGAAATAGCGAAAATTTGTCACACTACAGCACGGAGGGTAAGTATGTTTTCGAAGTTCTAAAAACTGATATGGATATTACACCGGGCTATAGCCTCTGAATAGTTAAGGAGCCTAAACGCAATAGATGAGAAGTTTGCTATTCAATTTTAGTTAACCATCCTGATAGTTAACACATCTTGGCTGTCTTCTGATGTACTGCACCGCTAACAATGCTATCCCGAGAAAAGCGCTATTCTAACTCAAAAGTTTATTTCTAAAAATTATGTAAAGTCTTAGGTGAAACATCGTGTATGTTAGAAGAATAATAAAATTCGCAGGATATTGCTTACCGACGACCACTTCGGCAGGCTGCTTCTGCGGCGCTGTACAGAATGAGCACTGTTACCGAGCCATTATATATCAGGTACAAAGGAGCCAGTTGATAATATCAGAAAAATTAAAGTATCCGCCAAACCGATAGGTTTCATTATTTTCAGATCCACTGGCCATTCTGCAGGACTGGACGTCTAATCTACTTTTTGAAAATCATTTCATCGATGGCAGCACTGTGATGCACTGCACATGAAAAAAAAAACAAGGAAGGATATAATACGCACGTACGTTATCGTCAATGGCGGTCATATTGATGCCAATAAATAAGGGCAATAACAAGGAACAAGAATTTGATTGTAATATGTTCTTCTCCAAGGACGTCATCTCAGTAATCGAGACAGCCATTTCGACGAGTCAACTTGATGTCAATAACTGGATTTGTGCTGAGAAAAAATATTTTCATCTGATAAAAAACATGCTAAAAGCAAACCGAGTACGCTACCGCCACTAAAGTACTAGAGGCGAGCAGCGTGTACGTGGACTCCTCGTTTGAGAACGGAAAATAATACGAGAAACAGGTAATACAACTGAAATATCTGTTTCTAGTCTGTGTACTGCTTCCTACTTGGTTTTCCTTTCATTTTAGCAGGTACTTGGGATTTGTAGCACATAGAAAAGATGTTCTTCGGAGTTACTGACGAGTAATTAGTCACCAAACTTTTAGGAAGCTATCTAAACGAAGTATTTAAAGCAATTTGATTTTGCGTAAAATTCTGAGAAATACCTGCTAATTGGGACGAGAAGTTCAAACTTAATATTTCTGGTAAATACTAAACTAAACCAACATCATCAGCATTTTCACAATATGACTCTTCGCCTACAGAGAAGAAAGCTTGAAGAAACAGCCATTCTAGAGAAACAGCAAAGGTGGAGAGAATTTAAAAAGAAAAAATACACGTAGCTCCAGATAACGGTGCCGGGGCAACGTCCCCAAAACAAAGCAAGAGATGTTAACGTGATCAGTACTCGAATAAATGACATTTATTTCAGCTGTCCAAAGGATTACTTCATCACGTACTTCCGTTGCATAACCCTGATATTTACAGGACAACTGAAGACTTGCACACATCAATTCAGATAACAATGTTGAATATGCAACAGTATATTAGCATAAAGCTGAGCAGGGATTATCTGCCCCATGGGTTGCAAGAATACTTAGTGCTCTAAGCAAATCACAGAGGTGTATTTATGGTGTAGGCATAAGGCATATAGGTCCACGCATTTAAGACCCCCTCCCACCACACTCCCACTAAAGACGCTTGGGAGACCTCCCTCCTCGAGTGCTCGACTGTGACGCTGGAAGTTGCCCTCGAAGCCGCCGCGGTAGCCCAGTGGTTATTGCGCTCGGCTGCTGACCCGAAAGACACGGTTAGATCCCGGCCGTGGAGGTCGAATTTCGGTGGAGCCGACATTCTAGAGGCCCGTGCACTGTGCGATGTCAGTGCACGTTAACGAACCCCAGGTGGTCGAAATTTCCGGAGCCCTTCACTACGGCGTCTCTCATAGCCTGAGTCGGTTTGGGACGGTAAACCCCCCTATATCAAATCAGAAGTTGCTCTCGCACACCGGGCACGGTAGGCAACGGCATCTTGTGGCATCTCCAGCTAGGTACGCGGCATTCACGACACCGTTCACCATTGGCGCCGGCTAATCCTATCTATCTTCTGAATAAAGGTTTGCCCTATCTCGTTCTCAAGAAGCTGACATAGACCGTAAGGAGAATAAAATCATATTTACTAGCTGGCATAATCCTACACGTTACTCATACTGCAAAATACAAACATTTTCTGCTTTGGCTTACTGGGCATGTCTCATCACTCTATAATTTGTCACACTTTTACTCTGTTGGTTGGGAAAACCACGATTTTGAACAGAAAAAAGGGACGGGACATAAACAATGCAGATTATATATATGGCGATGTATACGCTTCGTCAAAAGAAACACTTTTATGTCAATCAACCTTTCAATCGGAGGACTGATCTTTTTCAAGAGACTTGAAAAAGATCGGTCCTCCGATCAAAACGTTGACTCCAATAAAACTGTTTCATGTAAAGAATCGTATACTTCTCTATATACTCTTTTGAGTAGTCAGGCACTTCATACTTTCGCAAGCAATATATATATATATATATGTGTGTGTGTGTGTGTGTGTGTGTGTGTGTGTGTGTGTGTGTGTGTGTGTGTGTGTCTGTGTGTGTGTGTGTGTGTGTGTGTGTGTGTGTGTGTGTGTGTGTGTGTGTGTGTGTGTGTGTGTGTGTGTGTGTGTGTGTGTGTGTGTGTGTGTGTGTGTGTGTGTGTGTGTGTGTGTGTGTGTGTGTGTGTGTGTGTGTGTGTGTGTGTGTGTGTGTGTGCGTGTGCGTGTGTGTGTTTTCTTAGCGGCTGCCGTAATCATTTGGATGCTTATTAATCATTTGGACATCTTATCTCTTTTCACGTAGTTTCAACTTTATATCACAGTATTTATCTTATGGGAAATCCATTCTCTCAACATCGACAGCGTTTATATTTCAGTATGTTCCAGCGGAATTCCATATTTACATCTAGTAGACACTGTTTATGTAGAGCAATGCTAATACAGCATTTTCCTTTTCACCGCCTGCACTGCCAACTTGTGTGCAAAATATGTTATTCTAATCGGTCTGAATAATTTTATGGCCGACCTGTGTAATTTTCATTCTTAAATCAATTTAGTTCTAGTCTAACTCAATCTCTTCGGAATTCGCTTTCATTGTGACTACACCATTGCTTTCGGCAAAGTCTCTTTGCTGTCAGGACCAAGTTCATTATTCAGCTTCACTGGAACTTCTTCTATCTGGTTGTGCATTTCGGAATAATTGCCACCTCATTTATCCTATTTAGATTGGACACTGCTCAGATGCTTTCCATTAAGCTGCCCTGGGAGGCTTCTTCATTCAGGACTATTACTTTCTCGTCACCCCTGAATGTCTCAGCTATGTCTGATGTAATGTATTTTACAGTGTCGTCTCCCTGCGAACATTTTCCCTCAGCATTTTGTACCCGTTGGTCCTTTCTTGATTCATTTTACACAGCCAGCTTATGTGGTTCCTTAGTTTTCTTGTCACCGCTTTAGTTCCATCGCTAGCTTCAGCCATCTAGCGATCCGTGGACTGCTTTATTTCACCCTGGACGAGCATATGCACTTCCAGTTTATTTTGGCGACAAGATTTTTGTTTCTGGTTAATTTTTCCTACTAATAATTGTGGCTTTTAACCTCCCTGTTGTCTCTTGAAGCCACCGGTCTTTGCTCGTTGTTCCCTTAATTTGTTCTATTCCACCAACCTCGTGGCTTATTCTTGCATCCGCGGTGTCCTCTTCGACTTCTTTCATTTGCGTACTGAATAGTTGTTCTCATTATAATCTCATTCTTGCATGGGGCGCTATTCTATTGCTTCCTGCAACCCTGCACTAGCTGGTGGCTTTTCACGCATACTGGCGGCGTTTATAGGCATCAAGAACCAAGCTTAGCCGAAGCGGCGGCTGAATTACGTACCTTTACAGGGCTACGTCAAGCTCACTCAAGCAAATATTGCTATCAGCGAACAGCGGGTCTACTTATTCAGTAAGTGGTCCCTCCTTTATAGAAGCTCCAGTGGCCAGCGGCAATTGTTTTTAGGCGCGTATTCAGAAAAATAGTAGCGCTACCTGGGAAAAAGAGTTTTTTCTAGAAAAGTTGTTCTCATGATGTATAATATAAGAATATCAGTTTTCGAGATGGTTCGCTCCACGTGCTGCTTTATGTTCGGCCTCATTTTTAGCATCAAGCTCCCTTGTTTGAATCCATGTTAGGCTGAATTTCTCGAATGCGGTAATTAAAAATATTATATGTTTATAAAACGGGCAAACACTTGAAATGTGAGGAGCCACTCTGAGTTGCTCTTATGAATATATTTCTTAGAATACTAGAAGAATTCAAATGTGTGATAAAAGAAGTAGGTAAACGGCGTCTTTCTAAGAAACATATTTATTTATACCGTGGGTGATCTCACACCTGTACTGTGCATAATTTCAGCTTTATCTTGCTGTCTCCAAAAATCAAATATGTGGCTGTTTTTTTTTGGAATGCTGATGTTGTACATGGGACGAAAAATCGATGTTTTTTTTTAGAAAACTTAATTTAAACATTTCAGCGCCAGTTTATTGAGGGTCGTGACGTCTATACCAAAAATGAGTCAGTGATAACTTTTGTGAAGCGAATGGTACCTTGGTCGATTCACGGGTATGTCGACGCTTAGGATAAAACTTGCAAAATCGACTGGATGTAAAAACCTGTATTTCACTCTTTTGCCTTTATCTGCTACGTATATGCTGCATTTTTTGCTAGACTAAAGTTTTCCCATGTTAAACGTGGGAATTACAGATTGCAACAACATTTGCTACAAGTGTTTCATTTGTGGAATCGCCTCGCCGGTAAGAGAACTGGTGGCTCATCGCTGAGAGGGGTCCTCTACTTCTCGAAATTTCACCTTCTGAGAAAGTTAGAGGGTAGGAGCCCGACGCCCAATAAAAGGAGGAAAGAGGCAGCTGCATGATTTCGTGTTTTGTGCAACTGGATACGCAAAATATTTGAAGGACTGCTTGTTCAGAGCTTCGAGATAAACCTCGCCACATGCATACATTAGGAGTGGACGATGTGCTCTAGAGTTGTAGTATTGGAGCAGGTGTTGGTAGAAAATCACTGCACGTAACAGTTCAGAAGCTACCGCAAAAATGTGTGATGTCGATTCCAATCGTGATTCAGATATTATTCACGCATAAGGGCCATTTTTGCGTCGATAGTGGGTTAAAATGTATATTGTCTGATATTGACTGCGTTTTTTTGTTTTTTTTTTGCGGTGGCTCTGCTTTAAGAATTTTGTTTAGGACTGACCAAACAAGGCGAATGTTAGCACGTGTCGAAATGGTACGCTGGTTTAGAACTGGCGCATATGCTGGAAAAGCTAGCTGGTTGTGTTAAGATTACTCCTCGCGTATGCTGCTAACACCATCATGAGCAAAACAGACGCAAACGAAGCCCTCTAGAACGACCACAAGTGTGAAGCAATAATGTTTCAAAGTATTGAAGAAGCGCAGCTTGTTAGGCCAGTTGGTGCATGTTGCAAAGGAATAGATTAACCAGCAGAACAGGACACGTTCACACGGCGAAGAAATACACATGGACACCGCTGGATTTCCCATGGACACTGTCCATGTGTATTTCATCGCCGTGTGAACGTGTCCTGTTTTGCTGGTTTTTTTATTCCTTTGCAACACCCACCCCAACATGCATTTTGTGTGCCCCATTCTAGCTTAAATCAGATCCCCTAGTCAGCCATATCTTCATCAGCGTTTCTGTCTTCAGGAATATACATGAGACTTTTTTGTGGCTTCTTCCGCGTTTCGTTTATTTCAGTATTCTTGGTGCTACCTACACGTAAAGAGGGAAATATACAGTGCTGAATGAGAATAAAATTGCACCCTGCGCAGGAGTTCGATATCGGCCTTTGAAATGACCCTCTGACCTACTTGTGTCTCAGAAATAAATATTCTGTTTGAAAAAAGCAAAAACTGAAAACAGTGTCTTTCATTTGAAAGGGGGGCTTGCGGTTTTGACAGCTAAAGGTAAATAAATGAACTCCTTACACTCACGAGAGTTACATTTTAAAATGACTGGACAAATTACCTCGCTATGTTGGGGCCTCACGAGGGCAACGACCGGTTTCGGTACTGCACCTGCGGAAAGCGCGCGTCGTTGATTGAGCCAACAGCTGTTCACATCTCTCATAGTGATTTCCTTGCTCTCGCTATTATTGGGTTGGAGCTGACGTTAAACGAGCGTTTCCCTTAAGACAGCACAATTATGCTATTACGAAATGGAATGGGCTCAAATGTGTACGCAATTTGTCACCCCTAGTGACCGCGTATATGCAAGCAAGTTTTATGAAAACTCCATCAGAGCATACTATACCAGGTGGCAAAGTAATCTTCCACAATTCATCCTGGCGGACTACACAACTGAATTTGTTCCGTGCTGTGGTAAAGAGCTTAAAATAACACTTCTCCAGAGCGCGGCATTAAGGTGCGTCTCAAAGCTCATGAGCAGCTTTTGAGGCTCAAGCTGTGAATACGGAACAACACCAAGAATTACAAGCGCTTGCGAGTGAAATCACCCCTGCATATTGACCCTTTCTTTGCTTTCCGTGCCAACTTCTTTTGTTGACGCTTCGTGCGACTATAATCCAGAACAGAGCAGTCGTGAATGCTGGACAGCACGATACCTGCTAGTATAAAATAGTTCAGTGCCCCTGTTCGCATTAGATACAGTGCTGATAGGACACATAGATTTCAAAGCACCGTAATATTTGTCTGCCATACTTAAAGGTTAGCTTACAAATTTTTAAACTACCCATGATTTCCACTGCCTCTCTTTGGCAGCAAAAAAGCAGTAATGAAGCTCGTCTGTCGTAGACTTTATCTTTCATTTGTGTTAAGTTGCGCATTCTGTAGCACTCCGTTCTTTCCACAGCAAGGAAGTAAAATGGGAAAACAGCGTTGTAGTTTGAGCCTAAATCCTCTTTCTAACCCGTTCATAAAAGGGGGAAAGCAAGCCACCTCATTTCGAAGAGCACATCCGTCGCTATTTTCGTCCGAAAGCGACTCATCATGGCATAAATTCAGATTAGATGTCCATGTAATTGCACTGAAAAGAAAACAAATGATGTACATTTTCCGCACTTAGGCGAAAAGCGAATTAGGGCGTTAGCATTTAAAAATTTTCACTTCATTTTCGTTACAGTGTGAGCCTTCGTTGTCAAGGTTCGGTACATTCATAGATCAGTAGGAGTACCCATACCACTCCTGGAGCAGTGGTGCTGCGGTTAAGCGATGCGATAAGCCCTGCGATGGTACGGGCTGCCACCGGCGCAGCTTGTGAGACCCAGGTTGTACTTTCTGAGCAACATCTCACGGCGGTCTTTAATTTAACTTCCATCTACAGTGCTGGGCAGTTGCCCCACTATCCGATGAGCAGGTTGTGATAACGTCAAAAGGTCACGTTCCCTACATTGTCCACCTGGCGCCAAGGACCTATGACTGCCTAAGGTTGCCCAAAACCCGGTTGGCACAGAGAGCGACCGCACAACAAACTGACAGACAGCGGCCTTTCGGCTGAGTGGAAGCCTCACTGCTAGCACAGTGCAATATTTTTGGCTACTCTAGCTGTGCCACAGTCCATTTCACAACCCAGCGCTTTCTCGTACTTTTTTCTGGACTGCGTTTGTAAAAAAATTAATCTGGATGTTTTCAAGAACTTGGACCTGGTGCTCTTCTGGCATCTGCTGAAGTCATATTTGCGTTCTGCCGGCATTTTCAATCGCTTCCAAAAGACTGTTAACGCCAGCGGTGTTCTCTATCATTATCGTGTCCGGCAATATTCGGTCCGGCACTGTTACTAGGCGATTAAGATCTTTTATGCTAGCGTTCCTTCTGTGAGAACGTCGCGGTCTAATAATTATAACTCTACATCAACCTTCTCAAGTCATAATTGAAGTGATGTACCTATTAAAGGATTCCAAACATTGATGAGTACTCATGCCTCTCAAGTCAGTAGGTTCGTCAATGAGGTTACGTTTCTTTGTTCTGACTTTTTTATATATGGCAGTTTTGGAGTGCGGGAAGCATCTGAATTAAATACCAGATTCAGGGAAGTCAACACCAGGCTGACAAAGCTGACTTGAATTTTGTGTATGTACTGCTCTTAGGAAGACAGCTAGTCTGCGAAGACTGTGGATACTTATATTAGGGGTGTCAGAAGGCAGAGAAAATGCATTTAGTGTTTCGCTAGTTCAGTGACAGTTACCCGTGGACGATAGTTTGATCATATTCAGCACACGTTCTTTTTCTTGATTGGTTTCTCATGCCACGCCTTCGAAACGGAGTGTATGTCTTGCATTCGCCATGTTTCGTCTGCATTCCGCACAGTGAAGCAGTATTCAATACGCCGCTGCCGTAAAACTAAAGGCATTCCTAGAAAAAAATGCCCAAAGTGTCTTTGTACGTTGGAATGGAGAACGGATGAAAAGTTTAAAGCCACGAGTGAAGAAAGCACTATTTTTTCTGCATAAGACAAGAGCAGTGCTCCGACCAATGGGAAAATGCTGAGAGGAATGGGTGATAAAAAGAGAACACGCCGAAAAGCGGCTTAAGGAACGATACGTGACGGTCGCCGGATGCACACTACTTCCACGCCTCGAAAATCGTTTTCCTCCCATACTCTCCACCAGTGCCTCATAAATATCAAGCACCAAAGGGAAACCTTCCGAAATAGCCGACACGAGTGGCTACATTATTCATAGCCCTGACACTGAAAACAATCCACATTGATTTGACTTGCCTTGTGTGTTGTAGGACTTTTGATCGTCCAATCGTTAGCATGTCCACGTCGCTACCTTAAGGAGGGTATTTTGTTCATTCTTTTTTTTTATAGTTGGTAGCTTATTTCGCAGCTATTTTGTCGCATAATGAATCAGCATGTTGTCTCTTGCTTATCGTGTCCTACACATCGCTTGAGATAGAGATTCGGGAAGCCCTTAAAGCTATTTAAATGCGGGACTTCGGTCTTAAATATGTTTCGATAACATCTTTATTTCGAATCTGCCAAGAGAAGTGTCCCCCATATCTCCCAAATGTGCTACAGCTGGCACAGGACAGGCTTCATTGCAGAGATATGGGAGAGGTCTTTGTCCTACAGTGGGCGTGGTCAGGCTGATGATGATGAAGTGAGCCGTGCATATTTCAGTGTTCAGCGAGATGTGTTCATAAGTTGTTCTGCAGCACGCGCCAACTGCGTGCTATCTCATTAAAGCACCGGCCGGTGCGGAAAATGTACGAGCTCTACTTGTTAGCTTTAGAGCGAATGTACCCAAAAGCAGAGTAACATTAATACACGTGGCGTACTTCCTAGACCAGCTAGTTTCTCTAATGTGGCACTTATATGTGAGACCCCAAAAGTACCACAAAGCTAGCAATCATGTCACAGGGTAAAATAACTTTGTTTTTGTTAAGCACCTGCTCATTCATGTACAGGATGAGTAAAACAAGACCGTTGTGTTCGAGCTTGTAACGCATTTTCTACGCATTGCGATGAAATGTGCGGGTTGTGTTGGATGCCACAAAGTGCAGAAGAACGCTGTGTGCGTCCTTTTTTCTCTGTTGCGCGTGGGGCACAGCGTGTGACGTCATGTCAAGCTGCCCAACGGGGCAGGCAGAAGATAAATGAATGGTTCTTCGAGAGTGGTCACGTGACGTTGTGATATCCCCACCAGGTTATCATATTATCATATCAAGTTCGAATCTGTCCGATATCAATGTTACATCCACATGCGCAGCGCGACGCTGTCCATGAGTCTTACAGGAGCTTGGGACGAGCAACCTTGGGCTCACACAACCAGCAACCAACGGCTGGGTGTGTTAGAAAAAGCCACATTGGCATGAGCAGTGGCGCCTCCTTTAACCTCTGCACCACTTAGCACGATGATTCCCGGCGATATGGGAACGCAATTGAGAGGGTTGTTACGCCATGCAACCACGTATATACCAGTACACATAGGCGCCGCCAAAGTTGAAAGTCTGACGACCCCGCAAATTTTAATGTTTGCCCCTGCGCAAAACTTTCTAAATACCCTCAAAACTGAAGTAGGCCCACCATAGAACACCAGTTAATGCTGATAAAAGAGGACTAGTAAGTGTATTGTGGTGGATTAGTAGCTAGAATATATGTTAATTTATGAAATTAAAATTGAATGTACTGGAACATTCTAGCAGATGATGACTAATGCATACCGTATAAGGGTAATCCAACCGGTTCCAACCGGCCTTTCGCAAGGTGATTATTGGACTCTCATTGTAGACATAATGGCAGACTACGTATTTTCTTGGCTCTTTCTTCTTTAAGAATGTTACGATAGCTCCCAAATGTTTCACTATAAAGCAATTTCTAGTCAGCCTGTTTTGAGCGTTTAAAGTAGTGATTCACATTCTGAACAAATTAGTTGGTATGTCCCCGTGGAATGTAAAGTTTTGAAATTTAGACACTGGCTCTGGTGGACACCGCAGCGGAAGGCTGGCTCCTGTTCTGCGAACGCTCGCCTATTTTATTCGACATGGTGTTCTTTACCGTACACTGACAGGGAACTAGACACGCGTGTTCTTGAATTGCGCGATTATCCAATGGGGCTACGATGGCCAGGACTCAATCCTGAGACGTCTATAGGAGCTAGCCAACACCGGACGCACAAAGGAAAGCAGCATTTTCATTTCCTTGCATTTGACCATCGAAGCTAAACATCAGACGATTTTCACAGAATAATATCATAGTGCCATAAATGAATGACGACGCAAACGAGTCTTAACTAATATCAAGTTGGCTTTTCCCAGCCGCATGGCTGTGCCCCTAAACAACTTGGTCGCTGAAGAAAAATTCCTCTGATATTGAAGAAAAAATATTCTTAATTAAAAAGTATATTTGAAAACAAGGCGCTAAAAATTGCTTAAAGATTCCAAGAACACCTCAGCTGGCCTCAGTTTAACAGCAGTAATTCAATTAAATGACAAACTAAATGACCCTTTTTCAGGCCAATCACTTTAATGAGCAGTGGTGCTCCTTTTAGTATACATTATAATTATGTACTCTAAGGTAACATTGTAAAACGAAGTAAAAATTCAAGGTTTTCTGATTAAAAAAGGATTGTTGAAATGAACGACAATGGTTTGGCAGCAATTGTTGCATGGTAAGCAAATGATCGCTGATAATTATTTCAGGATATTGAACTCAATTTCCTAATGGAACTGACGGCCTCATGAACTTGGTATGTCATCCATCAGGCTGAGGTCTAGCTTATATATGTTTCAGCAAAAAGAAATAAAGATTACATCAAAGAACCCGTTTTCGGTTCGTGCGTGAAACGGTCAGATGGGTTGCGAAATTCAATATACTGATTTCAGTTAAAAGAATTCAATTTCCTAATTGAACTGTCGATCTCATGAACTCGATATGTCATCCATAAGGCTGAGGTCTAGCTTAGATATATTTCAGCAAAAAGAAATAAAGATTAAATCAAAGAACACGCTGTCGGTTCGTCCGTGAAACGGAAAGACGAGTCGCGAAATTCAATATACTGATTTCAACTGAAGGAATTCAAGTTCCTAATTGAACTGTCAATCTCATGAACACAATATGTCATCCAACATGCTGAGGTGTAGCTTATATCTATTTCAGCAAAAAGAAATAAAGATTATATCAATGATCACGATGTCGCTTTTTGGGTGGAACTGTCACACCAGTCTCGAAATTCAATGTACTGATTTCGACTGCTTCTTATAGTTTTTTTATCTGTCATATTAAGAAGTGACTTTAAAGCGCAAAGCTGCGCATTCCGAACTTGTCATTATTTGTTGAGAACACGTGGGCTGTTGCGAAAATGAAAACATATCAATATCGAATACAAGAATAGAGAATGTTTTCAAGCAGTAAATATTTCTTCAGCCGATGACCTGGTTGATGATGTAGAGCCCTATTTTTGTGCAAGTATTTTTTCAGGCTCGTCGCTTCACCGTGAAAGGCGTCTATTTTTGTTGCTCTAAAGAAGTGCCGGCGTCCGAGTTGATGGGAGAATGTTTTTCTAAATATCGATGCCGCTGAGCGCCAGTAAATCCTGCCGCTTGAACACATGAATAGGAAAAACAAGCTCACTTCATTGACACAAGAGCCGGATCTGAAATAAGCACGCGGCACCTACAATGGCTCAAAATATATTCTTCAACAAGACGCCATCATTTTATGCTAGGAAATAAGGGACCGTAATAAAGGTCGTGTTTAGAGAAACCTCAGACAACTGTCTGGTAAATGCTTGTTCTTACTCAATAAAACTTCACAGAATCTTTGAAAGCGATCATGAGTTGAGGCAGGAAAACCACATTCTGATGCAGGTTTTGCGACCAGGTTAGAAAAAAATTGAAGTAGACGGTTATGCTCCGTGTTAAGAGTACGAATGTATAGCGTTTATGGGTACTGCCCGTATATGCGGAATTGTTCATTCTGTACTTTGCATTCACTAGTATTCATATCAATCCTGCCGCAGTGGTGCAGCGCTTAAGCGGTGCGCCACTCCCCTGCGAGGCGAGGTGCTGCTAAAGGTGGGAATTTTACGAACCAGGCTGCTCTTTCGAAGAAACCACTCGCGACCAGTCATTAACTTAACTGCCGCCTACTATGATGAGCAGTTTTCTTGCAACCCGGTTGGAAGCTAGCGATGACGCCACAAGGTAACGTGAACTAGTTGGCGTCCCTAGATTGCTTCTACGGACATTTTTCGCTCACAACGCCGACCATTCCCCTTTTTTTTGCAAAATGGGAGCCTTAACGCCATCGCGTTAGACGTGAGGCCGTTATTGCTCGCGTATTTAACTGGAATCACCAATAACTCGTTTAATCCGCCCCAATTACTGTTACGGTCTATTTGCTACCTTAACTCAGGCATATTATTACAGTTTCTTTTATGGGCATTTTTTCGGTTTTGTTTGGGGTCATGTTCTCCTGACACGGGGACCGATGGTTGCCTGACAATTTCCCGCAACGCGACGGAATTAACTGTGCCGGTGGCCAAAAAAGGCGGCGTCTTCGCCGGCGTTGGCATCAATGCCCCCGAACGAAAGATCGATACAAAAAATTCCCAGCTAAATAACCTAGGTGCGAGTTGGACCCCTAGGTCACGTGGCCTTGTGATGTCTTCTTCACCTGTCCACGGGATTGCGTTCCTCAAGAAGAGCAACGTGTGTCTCACAAGCCCCACATCTGGCAACTCCTGTCATTGCACGGCTGTGGCGTATCGTTTAACCGCGGCACGACTGCGCCAGGAGTAGTATGAGGACAACCAGGGATGTATGACTATAAAGTAGTGAACGGCCAATTACACATATATATCCACTAACCTATTAACGCTAACGCCTGATTCCCATAAAAAGACAGCTTAAGTGTTTCCCATGGTTTTTTTAAATGATACGATGTGATCATTTAGCCATTAAAACATGATTGAAATATATTTTGTTGTGTTTGGAAGACGCTGCACGTTGGATGACACCCCTCAATTAAAATACTCAGGAAACTCTCATGGAGAGTGGAGAAGAGCGCACATTATTTTTTGAGTGTGCGTCTCGGCGTGTTGGCTACTAAGAGTGTCATAAGTGCATCTATGTGCTTCAGCGGCTGTTGAAATGACCGCGTATGTATCTCGCTTTTTTTTTTTTTTGGGGGGGGGGGGGAGGACTGTTGAAAATTCTGGCCCGGGCTTCAGTTATTTTGAGGTGTGCTGAATAACAGGGTAAGTAACAGTTTTTAAGGTACTCATCATCATCATCATCAGCCTGACTACGCCCACTGTAGGGCAAAGGCCTCTCCCATGTCTCTCCAATTAACCCTGTCCTTCGCCAGGCGCGGCCACCATATTCCCGCAAATTTCTTAATCTCATCCGCCCACCTAATTTTCTGCCGCCCCCTGCTACGTTTGCCTTCTCTTGGAAACCACTCCGTTATCCTTAAGGCCCAGCGGTTATCTTGCCTTCGCATTACATTCCCTGCCCGAGCCCATTTATTCCTCTTGATTTCAAATAGGATGTCATTAATCCGCGTTTGTTCCCTCACCCACTCCGCCCTCTTCCGATCTCTTAACGTTACACCTATCACTTTTCTTTCCATATCTCGCTGTGTTGTCCTTAACTTAAGCTGAACCCTCTTTGTTAGCCTCCACAATTCTGCCCCATAGTTGAGTACCAGTAAGATACAGCTGTTGTATACTAGCTGCCGAGTAAACTTAAGATACAGCTGTTGTATACTAGTTGTATACTCTTGAAGGATATTGGTAGACTGCCATTCATGATCTGAGAGAATTAGCCATATGCGCTCCACCCAATTCTTATTCTTCTAGTTATTTCTCTCTCATGATCTGGATAAGCTGTCACTACCTGCCCTAATAAGACATATTCTCTTATAACTTACAGCACCTGGCTACCAAATGCGAACTTCTGTTCCCTTGGTTAAGGTACTCACGAGATAGAAACGAAGTTTCTGCCTTGCAGGCCCTAATGTAGGTTTCAAAATGCTTTATGCTGCACTATTCATGGTTAGCGCGCTTTAAAATCCTTTTTCGTACATATTAAAGAAAAATGATCGCATTCCTGGACCTCCAGAAGATGTTTTGTTGCATACCCTGCTTCATAAGTTGTGTAGAGAGTCTTCGCGAGGCTCTCTGATTTCGTTTATCCTTGCCGTTAAATATGGCTTTGAGACTGGAACCCTAACGTTAGCCTAAAATTGTAGGTAAGCGGCCATCAGCCTCGCTTTTTGACCTTCGCAGCTGAAAGCCGAAGCGTCGCTCAGTGGAGCCATCACATCAATAGGATATTTGCACACAGCGCAACCCTCTCGCAAACGCACTTCCGTGGGTCGACCGGGAAATTTTCAGGCGATTATACCGGGTCGTTTGCCTAAGGTGTTCTGCAATTCCCTAAAATAGGTGTTTTGAGACCGGAGATGACTTTATAGCGTTGTAACGCTGTAGCACATCAGTATACGGCAATGGTGTGCTGACTATATGCTGGTTTACTAATATAGAAAAATTAACTTTAACTTTCACAACCGGCACTGTGGCTCAACAAAGTTTGCCTATTTCGACGAGTTTTGTACACTGCATGGGTTCCTTTGACAGCAAGCGTTTCGAAAACATCAGTATTTTGGTGGGATGTACGGGAGAATCTGTAGGGCAATAGCGCCAAAGGGACCCGCGCTTTAGAGAGTTTAAAGCTTAGAGGATAAAGCTGATGGCAGGCTAGACGCCTCTATAAATAAGAGGACTAACAGTAATAGATAAAAAGTCCACTATTCAGTATTATTTACCTAGCTGTTTTCTGATCCGCTACGCATTGGCAGTGCTTTGCAAAACAGAGCGTTGTTTTAACTAAAAGCCTAGCGATTAGAATTTCTAATATAATAGGTAAATATATACTACCTAATATACTAGGTATTAACAATATTAATAGGTAATATTATTAGGTATTAGGTAAGTAACAGTATTCTGCTTCTAGAAATATAGCTGAAAGAACAGTCTACTAATTTCCCCACCTCTGTGTCTACGCAATAAGAATGGATGCTTTCCTCAGCGCTCAGCACGAGAAACTATAATTCGGTTTAGTTTATAAAGAAACGCGCTGTTACCATTATCTTGTTATTTTCCCTACCTAAGTTTACTCGTAACACGCGCTTAAAAACGGCGCATGTATAATACTCGCTGCTTTCTGTTTGATAATGTTGAACATTCTCTTCACTGAAGAAACATAGCAATCATTTTTGTAACAGAGTGGAAAATATACATGCTTTTTATGGAGTCAATTCCAAGCGTTTTTGTTTATTGCGTTTTACTTGCAGAGTTTGAGAACGTTTTAGTGCGAAAGCAGTAAACATTGTCTCCACCAGGAATGTTATGCACTAAAATTCCATGCTTCAAATTAAAAAAGTGACAAAGAATGTTACCAACATTCGTATACAATGCCAAAGTGTGGCGTACTTTACACTTTTCTTCTGTGTCATCTTTTATAGTTTTGCGTTGCTACTCGAACGAAAAGAAGGCAGTGGTTTTACTACTTTATAATCATGGGATTTAGCTAAATAGACGACGACGATGAGGGAGCAGTGCCGCGGGATGGAGAACTCATGGAGTCAAAGAAAGGTGCCAGGCTCGCGGTCCAGGCCGAACAAGAAGGCGACGATTTTGCTTGTCTATGAACCTGCGGACTACTGCTTTCGCACATAAACAGCATTTCAAGGATTGACGTTTAATGAAGGTGCTATTATGGAGTACCTGTTTCTTAACTGGAGTGGCACTTGTTCATTTAATTAATAGGCAACATTATCATAAGCAAGCAATGGTCTCCTCAGGAGACGTAAAATTTATAGCACTACAATTAATCATAAACTCTCCAAGTCCTTTCTCTAAGGCGGCACTAAAGGGCACGACGGCCAAGTAAGCGGAGAAATATGCTGTATTATAACTATCATAAATATTATAGTTATGTTAATTATTATTATTATTAAGTGCCGGCTACTTTTAGCAAACTCCCGGATGAAACCTTTACGGCTAGTTCTTGAGGCAAGCTTCGAGAATTATTGAAGCATGAATGGTAAACTTTTTGGTTTAGTGTAATCTGTTTCGCTTTGTCAGATTTTGCGCCTTTCAGTTTTGTTTCATATGGATTTAGTAATTTTTAGTGTGCTCTTTTTCTTCTTCATTGTTTTTTTTTCTTTTTTCTTTGTCTATGTACGTTTTTGCACACTTCTCAGCCACTATGTATTTTTTTTAGGCACGGTCCTACAAGCCATCTAAAAGGCTTAGACCGGCCTGTCTCGCCTGTATTGCTATTGACGGTGACAAAATAAATTATTATTATTAATATTATTATTATTATTCCGCGAAAGCGCGGAAGCATTATCAGCCTTAACAGAGGGGATTAAGGAAATAAAAAGAAATGTAGAAGCGCTGCCAGCACTAGTGGTTAAGGTAGACTTTTTGCTACTCCTGAAAGCCGAAATCCTTAACCTAGCGAAAACTGTAGGAGACCTGGAAAAATCAGCTGCTTTTTTGTCAAAAGAATACGACACATTAAAAGAGCAATTAAAGAGGAGCCAGGATTCAGAATGCGTTCGGGACAAAGAAATCCAGGCCTTGCAGGATATTGTAGACGAACAGAGTGCGCAGCTGCACAGTATGCTCAAAGAACAAAATGAAGCAGAGCAATACAGCCGAAAAGGTAATCTTGAGATATATGGAATTCCAGTCACTCCAAATGAAAATCTGCTTGACAAGCTACAAAACGTGGCGGAAAAACTGGAGCTCGAAAACTTTTCAACTGACGACATTGTCGCAGTACATCGCCTTCCTGCCAAGAAAGACAGCATTCCTATCATCTTGGTACGCTTCTCTAGCTTAGCGACTAGAGAGAGGTGGTTTAGCGCTCGAAGCAAGCTCGGAGAACTGCAGGAAAAAGGAGTGCTGCCAAAAATATTTTTGGCAGCAACTTGACAATAATGAACCGTGACTTATTCTGGAAGACCAGGAAGGCAGGAAAAGACAGGCAGTTTAAATTTGTTTGGGTAAGAGGAGGCAAAATCTTTGCCAGGAAAGAGGAAAAGGCTCCTCTTATCCGTGTGACATATGAATCAGACTTAGCACAAATAAAATGAACAGCGCTCCATCAGCTACTCTAAGTTTTCCGGATTTTGAATCGTTCAAAAAGGGCTTTGGTTCCAACTCGGACACACAATTTACTCTGATTAATGTCAATATCTGTTGTTTGCGCAAATACTGGGACGAGTTCAGAACAATCGCAGAAGGTGCCATTGGTGTTGTAGATATACTTGTGCTAACAGAAATCAATGTTCCAGATTCTTGCCTAGATTTGTTTACGCTGAACGGTTATCGACCAACGTTAGCTGCTCGCTCTTCACGCAGAGGAGGTGGAATTTCTGTTTTTTCCAGAGACACGTTTGTTGTATCTAGGATAGATATATCATTTGCACATGCAGAATGCGTAGCGTTGGAACTTTGCTCCGAGCTAACGTCGTTAATGTTGCTGGCAATTTACCGACCACCATCAAACAGTATCAGCAGTTTCCTATTGGAATTGGAAAAGATCTTGCAAGACAATAGTACAATAGATCAATTTTGCATAGCAGGTGACTTGAAAATTGATACATTATGTCCCACGAAAACCGTCGTGGTAGATTACCTAGCCATTCTTTCAGCTTGCGGCATTGAAAATGTTATCATCGCACCGTCTCGCGAGGAAGTGCTTGGCGGTAGATTAGTTCAGTCTTGTCTAGATCAGATAGACATACGTGCTCCAAACTGCAATCTTTCCTTCAGCGGTCATTACTCAACGTCAGGCCGATCATTACTTTACCGTTTGCCGATTCCTTGACCGTACTAATTGCAAGATTCTAGGGCCGTCATCTTCTAACATCGCTCAAAATGACTTGCGCGTAACAATAGTCGATCAACACAAATTAGACAATCTAATTAGAAACTTTGACTGGTCGGCATCATGTAGGTCTAATCCCCCCGATTTAGTTTATTCTTTATTCTGCCAACAATTAAAGATGTTTGAACAAGCTTCGAAGCGGGTCATCCGCAAAAACCAAAGACGTAATCATAGCTGGTTTAATGCAGCAATTATGAAGGCAATTTTATACAGGGATTGGTTATGGAAGCGGTGTAAACGCGCCCCTAAAAGTCATGAACTGCGCATCGACTACAGAGCCGCAAGAAATAGAATTGTAGCGCTTATTCGTTTCGCTAAACGACAGTATTGCCGTGCACAATTTAAACTAGCTACCAAAAACCCCGCCAAAACCTGGTCACTGATTAACAATTTAAGGGGCGTTGACAGAAATGTGTCATCTGTTAGAGAATTTTTTCAGGTAGTTCCCAAAAAACAGCTGAATTGTTCAACAAGCACTTCGTGTGTGTATCTCAGCCCAATTCATCCTTGCCACAAGATAGGTGTTCATTGACACGTGCCATATGTGCGCCCACCTTTTTACCAAAACTGTCAGCAGTAGACCTGGCGCGCATAATCTTCAGCTTCAAACGTAACAAACCACCTGGTCTTGATGGCATTGCAGCGTCTACACTTCAGAGAAATTATGGAAATCTTGAGAATATCCGTCTTTTTATCCTTAACGGATTCTTAGAGACTGCCGCAATACCCACCATGCTAAAAACAGCGATTGTGAGACCAATACACAATGGTGGCAAGAGAGAGAACCTTGATAATTATAGACCAATATCCGTTTTGCCAGTACTTTCCAAAGTTTTAGAAAAATTTTTTCTAGAGTGCATGACATCTTTTGTGAAAAAGTTTTCTATTCTGTCTGACCGCCAGTTTAGTTTCATCGAAGGTCGTGGAACGCTTTCACTTCTAGAAGAATTTGCTGATGAATTGTATACAACTTTTGATCACATTCTATTTGCATGTGGCATGTTTCTAGATATCGCCAAAGCACTTCACACAGTAAATCATAAAATTTTGTTGCAAAAGTTATACCTGCTTGGATTTAGGGGACCATTTCATGACCAATTGAGAAGTTATTCACAAGATTGCTCACAAGTCGTAGCCCTTGATTACACCACAGCCGTTAGCAGCCGTCAGATGTTGGGCGCGGGCGTTCCTCAAGGATCTATCCTTTCACCATTGCTTTTCAATTTATTTATCAATGACTTGGCCTCAGCAGTAAGAAATGCCTTGTTCTTTCAGTACGCCGACGATACGGTTTGGCTTACAAAGCGTATTTCCTGTACAAGTGCTGTTGCTCTAGTCCAAGAAAAAGTCTGCATCACAATGAACTGGTTTTCCATGAATGGCGTTTTGGTAAACCAACAAAAACAAAACTGGTTTGTTTTAGAAACCCATTGAAGACAACGGTACTGAGTGAATCGGTTTTTTTGCACTCCCATACTGATGAAGACTGCCATTGTATTCTAGTTGAAAATGTTGATTGCATACGATATCTGGGGATTTATTTGATAGCGACCTCTCATGGCATAGTCACATGGCTTACGCTTGTGGCAGATTGCGTAGAACGGCATGGCTACTGTTTAAAGTTAAATCTTTCCTTCTTTCATCGGTGAAAAAGACAATCATGCATGCACTTGCATACAGTGTTATAAGATATGGCATCACAGTGTTTGCGCACTCTTCGCTAAGGTGGCATGATCGGTTTGGTTTGGTTTTATGGGGTTTAACGTTCCAAAGCGACTAAGGCTATGAGAGACGCCGTAGTGAAGGGCTCCGGAAATTTCGACCACCTGGGGTTCTTTAACGTGCACTGACTTCGCACTGTACACGGGCCTATAGAATTTCTCCTCCAAAGAAATTCCAGCCGCCGCGGCCGGGATCGAACCCGCGTCTTTTGGGTCAGCAGCCGAGCACCATAACCACTGAGCCACCGCGGCGGCGGCATGATAGGGTAGACGCTCTTCTAAAAATGATCGGGTAGACGCTCTTCTAAAATATATGTTGAAAAGTACAGCCTGTGAACATTCCTTTCCCCCTCACGTAAACTTGTTTAATTTTCTTGGTCGTCCGTCCTTTGAAACTTTATATAAGCACACTGTTATTCTTGGGCTGCTTTCAAGACAACAGCAGTTTCTGCCAGAACACTACGGAATTGTCAACGCTACACGGTCGCCAGATACGCAACCAGATACGGCAAAGCGAGACGATGTGTAATATGTCCCTACAATATTCAAGGCGCTTCCTGATCAAGGGTTTTCCGCTACTTCTAAAGCCACCGAAAAACAAATGCTCAAATCTGTGAAGTTTTAATTCTAAATTGATGCAAGAAACTTGCAAGTTCCAAGGTGATTTTTATGCGAAGCATATTGCTAGAGCTACCACTCACGCCGTCGCCGTGGGACCCCCACGTGACACCGTGACGTCACACCACGTGACACCGTGACGTCACACCACGTGACATCGGATGAGAGAGCCGGCCTCCACCTCGCGCCGTCGCCGTGGGACCCCTAGCCGTCACACCCGCGCATTTCGAAGGCGCGTTCACACTCGGTGTAGGTGAAACGCTCGCTCCACCGGGCAGGCAGACGCGGCTTCCGTGGCAATCCAGGCGCTCACCCAACGCGCGTCTCGGGGTTAGTCAGCGTTCCGCTGTAGCCATGCCGTTGTCTTCCCCCACGACGAAGGCTTCTAGTGGTTGTATTAAAATGACCAAGTATTCAACCAAGGAAAGCCATGTATTACCAAGCCTAGCCACTAATATGCTTCGCATTCCCCAGGCTTAGCCAAGCTGAGCCTCAGCAATTTTTTTTCTTTTATACAATGTATCTTCCGTGGTATTTGTTTTTCAGGCTTTGTGCTCTTACCCTGATATTTTATTGCCTTTACTTTTCACTCGCCGATTTTGGCGGGCCTAGTCCTGCAAGCCTCCTCTTGGCTTTGACTGGCCCGAGTCTCTATGTATCACAATGTGTTGTGGCGATAAAATTATTATTATTATTATTATTATTATTATTATTATTATTATTGTTATTATTATGCTGTAGGGGACACAAACATGCAGCGACTCCTTCATACCCCGAACGTCCAGAGACGGGAACCACCTTCCCAGATCAATTGCCAGCATTGAAAACATTCCTCATTTTCGAACCGCATTAGCCAGCATTGTATACGTAGATCACTGACTTGTCTGCTTCGCGTTCTCATTTTGCATTCTGCTTATTCTAATCATCCACTCCCCTCTCGGTTGCCCCGGGCCTTGAGGGCAAAATAAATAAATAAATAAATAAATTATTCGTAGTGAAACAACCCGCCGAAAAGAAAACGCATTGGCAGCGCATAAGAGCAGCGCATGCCTCTGGGAGTGTAGGGCTGTAGCGGGTACAGCGGTAGGCGAGAGAATGGATAGCTGCGCGTGGCACTGGGGAGCGCGCGCGGCGAAGTAGAGCACAAGTGTTCAGAGTGCAGGAGCGGCGGCTGAAATCTGCGCCAGCTGCGATTCGGTCCGCAGCAAAGCGAAGGAGAGAAGCAGAGCGGTGGGCGAAAGTTTTGCCACCTGCGGCGGCGCGGCGGCGGCCATAGCGACTAAGCACAAGCAGCGGTCTCGAGGGGTCTAGGAACGTTGCGCTGCACACTTGTCTGGCATTTGGAAGGAACAGAGACCAGCGCCGCTGCACGACGAGCTGCCGAGGCAGAGATGAAGCATCACCGCTGTGCCTCGTCACTGCGCTGCTGCTGATGTGCGGTGGCTATGGAAATATTCAAACCACATGTACACTAGAGCTAATGAGAGTGCAGCGCCAAACGATATCAACGCAACCGATATTTCACACCTATGCCCATAGTTGTAGGAGTGGTTATACGGAGAATTCTACCCGACTGATTCGACACAAACTTCCGCTCCAGATTACATCCTCACTTTGAACCAGTATGTTCCACAGCTTGGATATTGCTATAATCGCTTTAACAAAGGCAGAAGCATCCGGCATATTGGTTCAGGTTTGGCATACGGAGAATTTTTTCTCCGAATTATTAATAGTATTTTTTTTTGCATTCATGCGCAGTTCCAATGTTTCCTCTCTTGTCTGCATGACTTAGACACCGCGACTGCAGAATTTTTATTGCAGACCCGTAAGAAATTGGAAGCTGTGTGCTTAGATGAATATCGGGGCTTGGCGCGAAGCAGTCAAAAGTTTTCATCGATGTGATGAACCGAAGTATTGATGCTAAATATAAATTTAGAAAAAATTGACTTATTTTCAGGGTTCTGCATTGGGCATACTACCACAAAATTACTCGATGGAGAAAGTTCATTGGAAATACATTTTGTATGTTCCTCTTTGCTGGCGCATGTGTGGCGAAATGTATTTATTAGATATGGCTGAGGCATACAATATAGAACAAAGAAAAGAAACTAACCTGCTCATCTGCACTTCCTTTGATTCATTCAACATTTTCTCCCGCATTCTCTTTCATACTTTGTTAAAATCTCCCGTGACGCTTTTCCTGATGCCCGTATGGCCAGTCACCCGCGTATGCCCTTTCTTTTTACTTTATGATTTGTTCAAATTGGTAAATTCCATGGTTTTTGAGGAAAGGAAATGGCGCAGTATCTGTCTCATATATCTCGGCGGACACCTGAACCACGCCGTTAGGGAAGTGAGGAAGGTGGGAGTGAAAGAAGAAAGAGAGAACGAGGTGCCGTAGTGGAGGTCTCCGGAATAACTTTGACCACCTGGGGATCTTTAACGTGCACTCACATCGCACAGAACACGGGCGCCTCCTGCGTTTCGCCTCCATCGAAACGCGGCCGCCGCGGTCGACTTCGAACCCGGGTACTCCAGCTCGGTAGACGAGCGCCTTACCACTGAGCCACCGCGGTCTTTTTACCAAACATACACTATAGAGGTACGAATAAAAGGACGGCAGAAGGTAAGATAGGCCTTGCATATCTGTATAACATGGCCATGGTCAAATGTCCGTCGTGACGAATAATGCCTAAAACATGCACGGTTCGTCATGACCGGCCACTTAGACGTTTAAGATTTATTGCCAAAGATACGACTCAATAACCCTCTCAGATTAAAATGTTCACTGTATGACCGGAGGAGGCTAAGCTTTCCACTCACAAAAGTAGCAAATGGTGTGGGGTTATAGCCCCATCAAGTGGCCATGAGCCCGACGAGTCCGGTGACTTCTAGGGCTCTTGTCACAACTCAGATTTGTGTGTCTGGAAAATCGGTCACGGTGGGGTGGTGGCGAATCGCAAAGGGCGCCCGTGTGCACGTTAAATATCCCCAGATGATCGAAACTATTCAGGAGACCTCCAATACACCACCTCTTTCCTCCTGCCTTCTTTCACTTTCTTGTTTATCCTTTCCCGTACGGCGCGGTTCGATTGTCCACCGATATATGTGAGACTGTTACTGTACCATTTCCTTTCCTCAAAACCAATGAAATTTGATGCCTTTGCTAGCGATAGATCTAAACTGTTCGATGCAGAATCTTTGAGTCTTTTTGGCTTGGTAACTACCTGCATCAAAGAAAAGTCGGAGCAGAGAAATACAAAATGCGACGACTCTGATGTCCTCTCACTTGCAGTGAAAGTTGTGCATGGCCAGTTAATAGCCGGAAAGTTGAAGTCGCCGAACCGAAGAATAGGAAGATTGAGAAATGCAAGGTTAATAGTATTTAAAACTTCATGAAAATATCTGAAAAACCCAGTGGGAGTTGACGGCTGTCGATAACCAGCTTAAAATATAAGTTTTTGATGAGGAACAGTAATTTGAACACATGAATTCGAGCGAAGTGGCAATGTCGAACGGCAAACATTCCAAGTTAACAGAAACGGCAATACAAACCCCACCCACCGCCGGAACGAACGATCACAGCGAAATACCGTGAGGCATTTTTTACTAAGAAATATTTATTTATTTCAAAAATACTAAAGTATCAATGTTTCTTTCAGAATGACAGTATCGGCGCAGGTAGTGTCACTAGAGGAGGACAGTTCTTCAGAATTTCGAATGGCACTGCATATGTTTGTGAAGAGGACGGTGACGTTGTTAAAGAATTCTGGCTACTTGTGCGAATTATCTGTTAGCTGTGTAGAATCAGTCGTAGACATCGCGACATGCTCACCTGAAATATGTGAACTCCAATTTCGGTCATCCCTGTAGCGGGCGCACTCATGCGGGAGAGTATGATGTTGCTCCAAATCTCTCAGTTCCAATATTTAGTGCTAAGAACAGTGAGAATTCCCAGTTTGTCTTCCGCAGCTGCTCTTCATTTGCACTCCACGCGTTCCATCAGCGCCCGTGTACACATCTCATGTTTCAAGCATACAGCGCGCTATATTCGGATTTTAAAGGGTTCCTGATAGCGGTGAGCGAGCATGAGTATAAATAGCTCGCTTTATGCAGAATACAGTGTAGTGAGCATTCATGGCGCGTTAAAGGCATCAAAAGCGAGGCGTTAATGTACAGCACAATTTTGAAAATTGCCGCTTTCTCGCCCTGCGGCGACACGCGGCTTGGGCTTTCTCCCAGGATGCATGCGAAACGCATTGCGTAGCCCCGCTTACGTCACCAGAAAAGAGCTATCAATGGTTAACAATGCCAAAGTGACAACACGCGTTTACCAAAACGAAAAGGCTTGACAATTTTTATTTGTACTTTCTCATTTAAGGAAGAAAAGAAGCAGTTTTTAAGCATGATTTTCCCGCTTATTGTATGTTTAGTCGCTGCCGACTAAATACTGATCGCATGTATACATAGGCTGTCGAATGAAGTGAAAACATAACCAGGAATTTAAAACACACAAGTGATATTTTCAGCCGCCATTATTCTGTAAAAGGTCTGTAACTTCCTAAAGAAGAAAGTAACAAATTTATTTCAAGGACGCAGCAAGCGTAAACTTACAGATAAACGTGGCTTAGTGCCTTGGAGAATGAGTGTGGTTTATGAAATCCCTATAATATGCGGAGAGTCATTTCGGTCAGATTGGCCAATGTAATGCATATGCGTTCTGAGGAGCACGCAAAATGTTCAGAAATGGCTGTGGTTTCACAGTCATAATGCATTATAAATGTGGTAAATGTTGGCACCCACCCCTTCAGCCACGGTGGTTTGAAAAGTTCACTTCATCTAGGATTAATCGAGAAAATATGGAGGCAGTGCGTTTCATTCGTCAAGGTGAGGAGTTCGTCAGTCAGCCAGCCATCGCTCTATTATACCGCAGTTTTCTCCTTCTTGAAAGGAGAGCTGGCAGAAGCGTCTTCGACACATTGGTCAATAAAATGCTTTCTTTGTTTTTTTATTTACATGATTCCATTATGTTTTGCTGCTTGGCATTTGTATATAATCTGTGGTTGCTGCAATAAGGTTAGTCTCTGAGTGCAGCTCATTTGTTGCATTTTACTGTGGCCGACGTTCGTGCTGTTTAGCTCTGCAAATAACGCCTCACCAGCCATTTCGCGTAAAAGAGTTAAACTGTGTGCCATAAATACATAACAAATATTGTTACGAAGAAGAGGGCGCTGGCAGTGGCGCGGGACGGAGCGCTCGCGCTAGGCCAGCGGCCATTAAATCATCTCTCGTTCATGGTTCACCACGCCTCATTCTTCGGCCGGCCGCCACGTTACATTTGGTGTGAGGTGCTAGGGTCCCTTCATCGTCATCCTGATCACGGAGCTTCGGTGTCCTGCGCCTGCCGTGGACGTCGGCCGTGAGTTCCTGCTCCGCGCCGCCCGGCCATGCCCCAGCCCGCCCGACCTGAACCGACCTCGCCGCACACCCCAGCCCCGTCCCCCGCCCGGATCACAAGACACGACGACCCAAGACCCGACCGACCCGAGACCCGACCGACCCAAGACCCAACCGACCCAAGACCCTGCCCACACATGAGGACACCGCCCCCCTGCCCCTACCTTCCGGTGCGTCCAAGGACCTCGGCCGTCAGCTCCTGGCACCCTACGGCCCGGATGCATCGTGGACCGGGACTCATCTACCTATCATTTCATCCACCGTGGCGGCCAGCAATTCACCACCTTGCCACTTTCTAACCTGGAAGTCCATCCCCGTTTCGCCCATCCCTTCATCGACGTCTTCTGTTTACGATCGGGACGATCGCTCGGTGGCCCCGGGTAATGTTACGAAGAAGAGGGCGCTGGCAGTGGCGCAGGACGGAGCGCTCGCAGTAGGCCAGCGGCCATTAAATCATCTCTCGTTCATGGTTCACCACGCCTCATTCTTCGGCTGGCCGCCACGTTACAATATGGTTGTGAAAGTGTCGTAGCACACACATCTACATTAAATGCACAAGTTCTTTCTCGATTTCTCTGCTAAGCTAGCCAAACTGAGAATAGTAGGGTGTAAGAAACATGTCGCGCCCAAACATTGTGAAACGCATAGTTATGAAAACACAAAAGTGGAGAAAGCTTTTTAGTTTATTTGCTCATGTGCACGCGCTATGGCTACTTCCATGGAAAGTGGTTATCGTCGTATACTTCAGCCATAGCAAGGGCCGAGTTAGGCTATAAGTTGTCGCATTCTTCCTTGCTCATGCAACGTCCAGCCCAATCCAAGTGGTATTCGCCCTTGTAGCAGAAACACTTGCTGTCGTCGCCGATGGGGCACAGAGAACCAAAGGCGTACATCGGGCATTCGCATTTGCCACAGCGTACTTCAGCTGCTGCAAACCAGCCACAAACAAGTTTTAGTATAGAGTTACAGTTCATGCCTGCTTGAAGACAATCTTTAAAAATCGTGAAGGTTATAATATTTAGAGCCTTTAATATTTTATGCAATTTGAGCAACTCATTAGGAGTAATGTTTTGTTGTGGTTTTTTAAACGCAAAGTTGTTTCCGAAGAAAACTCTCCTAATGGATTAAACTAGGCTAGGGTCTTTGTTCTTACTAGCAACCTGTTGATGTTTCTCTTGCTAGAAAAAAAGCTGACCTGTAGAAATCACTCTTTTAATTCTACCTAAATAGAAGGGCGATCGCAATATCGGAACTAATTTTCATCATGGATTAATTCTGGCTCTGATTCTAGGCAGATTGAGATCAACAAAACTCGTTAACCACAACGCACTTGAGGCTGAGCAGAAAGCCGAGCCTTCCCGAAAACTGTGGATGCATGGTATAGAGAAGAAATGCTTGGGGGACTATTAAGGCGAATTAAGCCTTGAATCAGATGGTATAAACAATATCCATTATAGCGAGTTATGTGTCGCTGTGCCATTTTTGGGAGTCTAGGGGGTTGCTCCAAAAGCACTCGTCGACACTAAACCGGTCCACTTCTATCATAGTCATAAATAAGGAGGTGATATTGGATTGATTTAGTTACTCTTAGCTAGGCGCAGTCGAGAACTGGTTCACACCTGATTTTCTCGCAATTCTTTCTCCCTTCTGTCTTGCTCTTTCTGCCTTCTTTTTCGTGTTTATTTCTTGGTTTGATTTTATTGGCATGACTAGGTCGCGCGACTTCTCTCTGTCAGTCATTAATTCATTCCCAGCTGCCACTGTTGGGAGACCTGTTATAACAATCTGGCGTGCCGCTGCCTTCCTAGCCGAGGTGCAGGATGAATAACGTCGTAAAGTCAAAGTACAGGGTCCGTCAAAAGTTCCCAGGCCACATGGTCCGCTTTTCATCGGTGTATCCTGGCACTTAAGAATCCGCTAGAGCTATCGAGGTTCTCAGATGGTAGAACGATCCTTCTTCTATTCTTTACAGCTATTTTGAGCTTCGAGGGTATCACAACAGCCCGACTATGCTGCTCAAAAGCAAACCCTGTGGCCTTGGAACTTTTGACGGACCCTGTACCTCTCATATCCGGTTAGCTGATTGCCAACTGCCATCGTGCGTGGGTTGTAAGGAAGTTAGAAGGTCAACTGACCTCTCTCAACCAATCATCGAATTCTGGACACAAGCCGGCATTTGAATAAGAAATATTTTTACGCCTCATTTGGGAAAAAATCCGGCATCGCCTTTGTTTACGTCAGACGGGCCGTAAAATAGACGTGACTTCACCGGGAAGGAAACAAAAATAAAATCTGATGAATAAAATTTGTCCCGAAGTGAGGTTCGAACACTTGCCGGCTGCAACACAGTGTCGCTGGCCACTTCATCACCACTCTGCGTCATCACCGAAGTTTTCTTGCTTTATTGCATGGAAATAAAATGCGCTGAGCTATGAAATGCTTTACGTACACACAAACTATTCCGCGACGCAGGTACTCATTCTAATATCTTCGTACACTGGACTCCACCAGCACATCAAAATTGGAACAGATATACACATGCGTCAAGAACCGGAAGCCATTCAGGAAGCAGGTCCTACTCAACATAAACCCACCGCACCAAGGCGCACTGTTAACTGAAGAAACACTTAGACGAACTAGGTGATTCCGCGAGTCGATTCATTATGTGGCTCTCACACAGGCTTTTTAAAAAGTCCAATCTGCATTAGCACATTGCATGGAATTCCGGCGTCCTTCATGACAGGATAGAACCTTATACTGTAAGGCAAGAGCTCGATGTCCTTTTTCATTGTCTACTCTAGTATGCCGCAGAAAAACACTGCATCACGTCAACACACAAAGCATTACTCGATCGTTTTTGCTTTGCCGCACAGGCGACTCTTGCCCGGTCATGGCACAAAGGCACCCACGGTGCGAAGCCAGGCCTTGACGGGTAGGAGTATCGGTCGACTTCACTAGGGGACAAAATATTAATAATATCATCTCTGGTACTAAATTGTGATCTGGCAATGATCAACAAATATAACTAAGAATATAAGTGAGAAAGCGTACTGTAGACTTCTAACTGGATCGAAGTGTGCGGAAGAAAATCTTATAAGTATGGCGTGTCCAGGTTAGTAGCTACTGTTGGTCTTATTGCTTGCGGACACAAAATATTTGCTGCAATCTCTCATGGCAGGCGAATTTCCTCTTTCAGCCGAAGAGCTTTGTCGGTTTCATTGAGATCTGCCATAAAAGTTTCGCCAAGGAAATTTCACGCCGCCACACAACACAGCACGTTTCTCAGTTAGTTAATCGTGCTTGCGGGGTTTCTATCTTTCTAAGGGCATTACTCACTTAAATTCAATTAGTTAAGCCATTTATTATATAAGGCTGAGTGCAAATCAAAGTAGAAACACGCCGGAGCTTTTGCCGTATTCTAGTAACAGCTGCAGGAATCAATGATGTCAGTCAGATTAAGGTGCAACAGCATTCAGAGTAGCGAGTGTGACCTAAAATCAAAGCAGTACGAAAGGAGTGCTTTTTCACACACTAATAAGAGAAGTGGCATCCACTTCAGGCGAACATCTCCTGAGCAACACTCACAATTATAGTCTTGCGATGCAGTTCATGTGGCCACCTAAGTTCACACAGGGTGCTTGTAGTTGTTGTTTGTATAAAAATTTGCCGAAACCTCACCTCTCAGATGCAGCACTCAGCGCTAGACCGTGGCGCAGTATAAGCAGCCCAGCTGCACAAACTGAAATTATCATACTTTGGATTGAGCTATTTGATATAGGTGGTAGGGCGAAACGAATTAACGAAACATGAACGGGGTTGGAGCAACGGCTAAAAGATTAAGGCTGCGAAGGAAAAAAAACGATAACAATATCTTGTTTAACCTAGAAGCGCTCCGAGCGATAATGTGCTGCTCCTGAAAAACTAAAAAAAGTCTCGCGTGAAACCGCGTAACGAGCTGGGGTCTTCTATGCCACCTGCCTCGCATTTTCGGAACAGAGATACACGTTTAAACCATGTATTCACGTAAAAAAATTAAGTCTTGGGCACTACGTTACTAATAATCGGACTCGTCGTGAACGTTAGGGAGGATCAGGCAATGCACACAAACTTCCAAAAACCTTACGAAACATAATGACGGTCGTATCGGTGTTAGGAAGCCCGAAGTAAGTATCCGTTGGAAAATCTAGCGCTCTTTTTCTACTCTCTTTAACATTAACTAATATAATGGCTTTTGCTGTGTTTCACACAGTGTGATTTTTCCTGGCCCCTGTCTTTCGTTTTTGGAAAATGGAACGTTTGCCGTACGTCTCACGTATTTCTGGGCAGGGTTATTCGTCAACTGGTTATTGGTCAATAAACTGGTCATCGGTGTGTTAGTATTTTGGCTAACATTTAATACTGCCTCATTAATTCGTATTTATTGTATAGTATCGTTGGCTACGCTAACACGAGTAAGGAGGTGGTTCATAACACCAAAAGTTTTATATTTTTGGCACGCAGACCAAAACAATAGAAATAACTCACAGCTAGAGGTCATCTTTGTTGAAGAGAGAAGAGCTATGAGGATGATCGCAAAAACAGGCATTATGCGGAAATGTAATTTCATCGTAGTTGTCTTTCCAGACACCAGTCGAGTTCAATTAAATTCCTCGGTGTATAGATCGCAGCCAACGTGCGAAGTCAGGGCTATTCTCAAGCGCTAAACATCTTTTTATGCGCAAAGGTTAAGCACATGGCTCGCTTGTACAGCTGTCGTCAAAATCACGGAAAGCAATAAACTAACTTTCAGACAGCTGTAGCTCAAAACGGAGACTTTTCAAAGCCTAAACTGTTAAAATCTAGTGTCAGGGATAATAATTTTCTATTGCGTATATATGCAGTTATGAGCAAGTTCCCTTAAAAATATAAGCGCATCATGCAAGTCTGCAGGACTTGCATGATGCGAAGAAACTTATTCATCCGTTGGGTGCAGCCCTGCGGCCTTCAATGGCGCCCTGGAACGGAGGTAGACAATCAGAAGTTCGATAAATTAATTACAGTGTATGCTCCACTGCATGTGTCATAAACCTGATTTTAGCCTTATCTTTGCAACTTGAGAATATATATTTATTGAACTGAATTCTGTGTATTTTCGCTGGATGCAGCACACTAAACTGCAAGTCCCTGGGGTTGGGTTTCGGTATCGTCAGCTTCATCAAGTTCAGTTCGGGCGGTGCGAAGAAATCAGTTTCACTGCGCACTACGCTAGAGTAGTATATCATCACCGCAGCACAAAACCCAACGCGCTGAGCTACCATTCTCTCAAACTTCGTTTCGGTGGCGTCACCTTCATGAACTTCCATTTTGCCTGCGCGAGCAGATCAGCTTCGCTGTCCACTATATTTAGTAGCACGCCACAGCAGCAGTTCAATACTCAACGTGCATGTTTTCGCATTTGCAGCACGTACATAGGTAGTGTTTAATTCTCTCCATTCTCTACATAAGGAGAAATAAAAAGACATTTCACTGCATATGCACTCGCTTCTTGAGTAGTGCATCTTTGTCACTGCCTGCTACTGTGACTCAATCATTGCGTCGCTTTAAATTATGATCTGAAATAAATGTTCGATGTCGGGTGGCTACATTACTTAGTGTATGGCCTGGCAAGTGAAAATGCTGGTTTCCTGCTTTCCGCAAAGGTAATTTCGTGCAGCTAGATGCTATCTGTAGACTAAAATGACGTGCCCACCGCAGTGGCTTAAGCAAGTAGAACGTTCGTGACCAAAAATTATAAAAATTGAAAATTTGTAAGATACTGTTGCGGAAATACGGAAGGTAATGTTTCATTCTTATGATAGGTAAAAAGTCTTTTTAAAGTGTTTCCATCGATAGCATCGAATAATTAAGTGTGCCATTGGGGAACACTTTTTGACAATAGCAAAAACGTTATTTAAAAAAAAATCGAAGA
This sequence comes from Amblyomma mixtum, assembly GCF_055824585.1. Classification (NCBI taxonomy): domain Eukaryota; kingdom Metazoa; phylum Arthropoda; class Arachnida; order Ixodida; family Ixodidae; genus Amblyomma; species Amblyomma mixtum. The sequence goes on along the minus strand of NC_143021.1, from coordinate 183,606,137 downwards.
CTACCACCCGCTCATCTGCGGATATATTGATTGTTATAGGTAAATCGTACATGATATGAAAAAAATTTGTTGATAAATGGTTTCCCGCGGAAAATGCTTTTGTCCAGGATTGCTGCGTATTAAAGTCTGAAGTTCGACGGAATACCGTCTGTTCAGGATGAAACATTATTACGATCATAGACTGGGTCACTGAACAAGTCAAGAACAACACAAAAATGATGTTTCGGGGGGCTTATATAGGCTTCAGGATTGTTCGTAACCTTTTTCCATAGATATAATGAAGCGTTCCTTGATTTCGGTGTCGTATGGATTACTAAGGACTCAAGATGTGATCTCGCAATCAAGTTCCCTTCCGTTGTCACGATGGTCGTGTCGCCTCAGCCTAACTCTAGGCTGGTTGTCTGCACGTGTTGCGGAATCGCGGTTTTGACACGCGCTTGCTCCTAACATAGCCCTGGTGATCTCTGATTGGGCGCTGAAAGTTTCCGGTCTCCTTGATGTAGACTCCAGGAAGCCGCAGCAAGGGATGTGATAAACTACAGCAAGGAACTTGGAACGTGGCAAGGGGTCCTTTACATTTACAAGATCGGCTCGGAGCTTGCTTCTTCGCGCGTGTGCGATGTGCACCCCGTGCTTCCTGAAGATCCGGCAAAGTGTTTTGCTGACTTGAGGCACATAGGGAATCCGTGCGCGCTTCATCGTTTTTGCTGCTGGCGGTCCCTCGTGCGTGTGCTTGAACTTCCTTGTCGCTGTGCTGACAAAGTCTCTAGGGTAGCCGTTTCGCTCAAGGTCCCGTTTTACCACTTTCAATCCGTTACTGAGGCTCGCTGAGCCGGAGCAGATATTTCGTGCACGGTTGACTAGTGAGGCAACCGCTGATCGTTTGTGAGCCAGTGGAGGAAACGTCATCTTCGTTTTGTTTTTGACTTGGTCATGACCCAATTTTTGCCTTGTAATAACTTCTAGGTATGGTGCGTACGATTTCTTAGGTGGCTAGAGGAGAGACACAGTTAATCGTCCGGATGAGTTTGAGTCGCAATCTAAGGGTAAGGAGGTTGATCCAACCAAATTACCTCTATTCTCTCCGCAGATGAGGTTGGATTTGTATTCGCTTTGTGAAAAGCTCGGACATGGAGCTTTCGTAGGAAAGGAGTGGTCCGCGAACCGACTTTAGCTGACCGCCTGCGTTATGGAAATGAATCAACCCACGCCTCCACCGGCCGCACAACTGACGGGGGCGCAATCACTACTTTTAAATGCTCTAACAGCAAGATCGGCTTAGCGCCGTGTTCATGCGTTATGCATTGGCACTGCGGCTCTGCAGAACATCTAGAATTTTGGTGGCAGCAAGTTCCTGACGCTCGCAGGGAAAATGATATGATGCCCAGGCTATCTTTGACTTTAGCCGGACAAGTTCCGCTGGAGCTGATAGTGTGTGCAGGGCAGTTTTTGACAGTATACAGACTGCCATCGATTGTCGTAGACAATGCTGTCACCGCTGCGCTGCTCCATACGTTAACGTCCCTGCCGATTCGAACTTCGCCTTAGGTTCAAAACTCATCTCAACGACTCAAAGTTGGTCAAGCTGGAGAAGCAGAATTCGCTACCTAATTTCGTACTGGTGGATGGCTTCTGGCTGATGTTTTAATAAAGAGCAATAACGCAGTTATACTCCCCTTCCGGAACCGAAGGTCACATAGGTCACCCTGTACAGCTTCTCGCAGGGCGCGTTGCTCGGTGTATGGCCATAAGACTGTGCGTGCCGTGCTGGTGCCCTGCTTTGCGGAGGCGATCATGTCAGCGTCAGCTGCGTTCGCCCTTGTTCGTACGCGTCCGCTACGCGCAATCGGTCTAGCTTTCGCAACAGGGTAGCGTGCAGGAGCGGTCACAGGATCCTTCGGCGCAAGCTTCGAGTGTTCGATCCGAGACGCTCGTGCCTGAAGCAGCGCCTGTGACCAACTAGCCGCCCTTGTAAACGTACGACACGCAGGTGGTAGCGGCTATGCTTGTTGCGAATATTCCGTTAGTCACGACTATAGAGGTCATTGTTGTCGATACAACCTGGTTTTCGGGATCCAGTTAGGAGTATTCGGAGTCGAGGGAAGAAGGAAGACTTCAACATGAGGTTATTCGCGTCGCTTCCAACACATGCGCAGCGCTTTCCTCTTGTGCGTTAAAAAAAGCTGTCTGTCGTAACAGCCAGCGTCAGCTGGCCCAAGCACTGACTCAACGTGGGGTCAACATAATTTTCCGAAAAAAAAACAACAACGAGCAGCGGTCGGCTGCAAGTGTCGTGAGTGCCACTCTCAGACCAAAGATTGAAGACTTCCTAGGTCTATCGGACCATAGACAGTATCAACTCTAGTCCGCCGTGATTAAAGATGGCTACTACACGAGGCGGCATCAGCGGTATTGATTGAGCTGGCCAGAATATTTGCGAGACACCACTCTAGCATGAATGGGCTGGAGGTGGGCTCAGATTTGTAGTCCCTGTGGCTTTCATCTTCCCCAGGTGGTGTGTTATGGCACTTTTACATGTATAGGCTGCCATCGAATCAGTTTATACATATGAGTTTACACTGCATGTAGAGTCGCTCTTGTTAAAGATGCGTGAAGCGTGCTTTGTTTCCTATGTAGCGCCCATTCTCGTCGCATTTCTGAGAGGTCTTCAGCGCTCTCTAGCCGTTTTCTGCCGGAAAGAAAGCAACCTTGGATGCGGACCCCTTGGTGAACTCAACAGAGAGAGGAAGGCGGGGGGGGGGGGGGGGCTAAGGACTGTGTTTATGGCAAGTGAGCACACGTGTTTTCAACTTCAAAACTTCCCTCAAATCGTTAGCGAATGAGAAGCACCTGACATAGAAACTGTTGTATTTATTCATTTATTTACAATTTACTGCCGATCTCAGTTTGAGGCCTTGAGCAGGAGTGGGCATATCAATAGTCAAGGAAATGCACATAACAAAAAAGCATCACAAGAATTCAAGTGAGAAGGAGAGACGAAATCAAGCAGTGATAACAGTAATGAAAAGTAAAGCGCGACAGAAACAACAAGGCGGGTACACAGCAACACGATAGAACCAAGCATGCTCAATCACTTGAGCAAAAAAAAACGAAATATACAGACAATGAAAACAATCATGCATATGAAGCACTCAAGGTATTGCGTATAAAGACATGGTGGTAATGCTATTTTGTCTTAATACTGTTAAGCATGCCACAGAATGACTGGAGCGCCGAGCATTCCATTGCACTTAATCTGAACGCGTTCCACTCACTCACTGCCCGTGGAAAAAAACGAGTTTTTAAGCACGTTATTGCTTCCAGAAAACTCTTCTAATTTTATCGAATGATTACATAGTTTTGGGCGCTTACAAACTCAATTAGTGTACACATCCTTATCTATTCCCACCATATCATGATATAGTAGGTACATATATTTTAGTCTGTCCCTATACAGTCTCAATTTTAATGGCTCTAAGTTTGCGTTGTTTAGAAGAACCGTCGGAAATACTTGTCAGCTAGGGCAGTTGAATACAAATCTAAGCGATTTTCTTTGAGTGCTGTGTAACTGGGCTAGGTTTTTCTGGGTATACGGGTTCCATACTATTGAGCCGTACTCAACAATTTGTCTAATGTACGTTTTGTGCGCTAAAAGACGGATTTCTTGTGTTGACTGTCGAAGCGACCTCCTCAAGCAACCAAGCTTGCGCATTGCCTTTTTTGACATATGTGATATATGTTCGTTCCGTCTGGGGTCAGAAATAATTACGAGAGCCAAGTATTTGTAGCTGCTGACCTTAGACAGAATATGCCACCGATGCTGTTATAGAATGTTAAAGGGCTCGGCAATAAGAGTGCTTTGTTCATAGCCCTTCATTCTGCATAGCGAGAAGCTCAGCATTTGCTTAAGGTAGTTTCATATTTTATGCGGCCCTGGCAAGTCCGCTGCCGGGTTGAATACATCCGAGCAAAGGCAATCGCTAGGACTGCAAAGACAACGTCCCTACAGTAATTGATTGAAGGCTAGGAGAAAAAATCTATATTGCGAAGTTGGTAGCCTTCTGCCTCTGGCCTCTTAAGTTCTGAAGTAAAGGATTTTCAATGGCGGCTATTGTGGAACGGCCTCAGCTCTAGGGAGCGCCTTACGGGCTGGGGCCTTGTGCCTATGTAGGAGTGCCCGTACTGTAATGCTATCAAGGTCCAACACCTTGTAATTTTAAGTGTGTTGTCGCGCGGTCTATGTGGCATAGGTGTGACAGATGCTTGCTGCTCAGGGGCAATGCCCTCATGCAGCACGACGGTCGCTTTTTGAGCGTCGCATTATTGGTACAGACTTGTACGCCGTATGGAAGAGGCGTTGCCTCCCTCTGTGGCGCACCCATGGCACCACGCAATTCATTCATTAGTCTGAAACTTGCGGGTAATGGTTTAGGCGGGTAGATTTAGTCGCTGTCGTTGAAAAGGCCTTCTTGCTCCACCGAGGGACAAGGTTCACCATATGAACATTGTGAAGTGAATTCTCTTTCCTGCGTTGCGCCAGTTATGCACTTTGCTTTCTTCAGTGCATGTGTGGATTAAGGGCTATGTCCCTGTTTTGCAGCGACAGCTACATTACCCGCAGTCACGCCATTTCGCTGTGGGCCTTCGGCGCCACTTGTGCGCATGCGCGAGGAGCCGAGTGACGTCACAACCGTGCAGCTGGTGCGCCCTTCGCCTCCGGCCGCGAGGAGCCGCTGAGTGACGCAACAGCTGCCAGCGCCGCGCGCTGACGCCGCTCGCCTCCGACCGAGAGAGAGACTGCGCATGCGCGACACGCAGGGGTCTGCGTGTACGTCAGGGAAGGCATCTCAGCTACCAGGCACGCGCCCTCTATCGCCGTTCCAAGGGGCGAAGCTTGCGTCGTCCAGCTGCTAGAAAGCGGTATAGTTGTCCAAGGAGTCTACGTGGCACCAAACACCTCCATCAAGGGAACCATCGATGTAGTACCCACGTGTATACCCATCCTTAGAACAGTGGACGATCTATGTGTAACACTGGGGGACTTTAATGGGCACCAAGACACACTTAGCACTCATATGAAAGATAGGTTCCGCATGAACTTGGTCAGTGATTCCAGAACGTAGACAACACAGTGGAGCTCAACCATCGATTTGGCACACCAAAGACTAACCGACAAGTCACAGTACGGTGTCGGAACCATCGAGACGGCCACGTGTTACTTGACGGATCACCGGGCCGTCTTTGTGGCAGACAATAAAGTTGAATAATTCAGAAGAATGACCTGAGGGGCGAGTTGGTTGCGCATGTGGTGTCCCCTCTCTTGTTGTGTTCTTCTTGTTGCGCCGCCGTTCATTTCAAGTTGAATAACACGTGCCGCCTTCACGCCATGTCTCTTCTTTAATGTCTAACACGTAGCCATGACGATAAGCAAATAACTAGACGTAATCAGAGATATACCGCACCTCTCGCTACGTATATCCTGGCATAGCGGGGCTAAGCCACAACCAATTTATTTTTTATTTGTAAATGTCTCTATTGTGTAGCCTTTTCTGTGTTCTGCATAACTTGTTGCGCCTGAAATGTTGTAGAGGGAGATAAAGCAAATTAATAAAGGGAAAGGTTGAAAGGTCGGCCGGCGTTAAGATGCCTTCGCCTGCTACTCCACGCTAGGGAAGGGAAAGGAAAACTAAACGGAGAGTTACGGTGTGGCTGGAGAGTGATGGTGAATATTACAATGAATTTCGTGGGGTGGTTTGGGTTATAGAGGAGACCCGCGCTCACTGGGTGGCACTCAAGTCGCACAGACGACGTGTATCAAGTGCCGCACATGTCTTCGACATATCGCGTATGTCTTGCGCATACACCGATTCTCATTCAACACATTCCACGCAGCGTTGCAGATAAGAGCTCTGCACATTCTCATATCCTGGCAGAAACATGTATACATTCACACCACTAGAAACGCGTATGCACAAGTGTGGTGTAGGTATTGGCAGTGTCTATGGGCTTTGTCCATGCTTTTCAATATTCATAGCCCTCTCTAATTTCTCAATTACTCCGTCAAAGCGTTTCTCGCACAGAACATTTATTATTTTTAAACGCTGTGTCTGGAAGTGGTCCGTGTTATGCCATCAACCTGTCGTAACTGTTCCAATGTGTTTCATCAACTCCAATTAATTCCCTTCATTTTATATCTATGCTACTTATTCTGAAAGTTGTTTGTTCCGATGGCTTGTGGACGTTGATGCAAGTCTCACTCGTACGATAAAGGTTCTTCATGGCCACGAAATGAGTGTAAAAGTAACGATCAGACTAAGGGGCCCTGATTTTATGCTTCAAGGATTTTCGCGGCGCCACTTAGATTTCTTTCAATAAAGCTTATTCAATGTATGTAGTTTGTGTAAATGTTTCAGTAGGTTTTGCGACGTGTGACTAATTTATTTTATTGATTTGTTTTATATAGAGATACTCCAGACCATACACATACATTGTCGCCGCACGAGGCGCAGCTCTGATAGACTGCAATTTCATACACATAAAGCATATGACAGTATTAAAGCAGAAATTGTGTACAGAGAAAGGAAAATTAAAGGAGGCATTTTATAACGAGTGCAATAAACTCAACAAAACAAGAACGGACGCTCCAATTCTTGGGCAGTGTCACTAGCTGAGAAAGTCTGCGAAGGAAAGAAATCTCACTACTTAATAATGGTGGGGAAAAATTGCGTTTCAAATTGTTTGTTCTGGCCTTGTTAAAATCAAAGGGAAGGAGTGAGGCCTTTTGGGACTTTTCTCATTGGTAAAATGTGCGGAAAATCTGTTTCCCCCACTTCATTCCTACGCGGCCGACCATCATCACCGTGCGCCAAGACAGCACCTGATGGGCGAGTAGGGAAGTTTCCCTCGTGGGGTAAGCGGAAGAAGCGACGGGAGCGCCACCTTCAAGGATACGCGGAGCTCCGCGGAGCCGATGAGGGGGTCTTAAGGATCCGGCAAGCGTCACGAGCGCGTGCAGCCGCATGCTCTAGTCAGCTTCCGCGGCAGGCGCACGGATATCTGTCGTGCCTTGCCGGTGGACTTCTGGTGCCAGGCAGGGAAGCGAGCGCAGCAAACGCGTGCTCTCGTCACGGGAAAACCCGGCCGCCATTGTCGGCGCGTAGAAGCGTTCCCCGCCGATACCTCCGAAGTTGCGGCCCTGCCCGAGCAGGTAAGTCGGAAGCCCTTACGTTATCCTTCTATTTCCTAGGAATACCTCGTGGATGTGTCGTAGCCAGCCGGCCCGCTCTATGTATTCATTACAAGCGTAATAGATAGCATATGAGTGTTCATGCTTTGTCGTCCCTTCATTTGTCCCTAGAGCACGAACCCCTCCGCGGTTATCGAGCAGGAGCTCTGCATCCGCGGAGCGGGAGTGCGGGGCGGATGGCTGTAAACCATTATTCCACAATGGCGGCCCAGTGTGTGGCAAGCTCTTGGGACAAGGGACAACACTCAGTTAGGTTTAAGGAATTCCCGCCCGGACTTAAACAGCGTTAGGCCTGACTCGAATTCGGAGTTGCTAGGAAGGCTAATGTGCTTTCTTGACAGCGATATGAGCGGAATAACAGCATGAGGGAATTGCCGTGCATTCTACCCTTTTTATGAGCTCTTCGATACACCTTTGGAAAGTGAACCTAGGAGGTCCGCACATGGAGAGCGAGAGTGTCCATGGAGAACAGCAAGCCAGAAGCGAGTGAATGCGGAAGCTTGAAGGGTGGCCCGATTTTTCTTGTATACAGCTGTAAATATTCTCCAGTCTGTCTCTTTGGCTCTGGGAGCCGGTGCCGTAATATGCTGGCTTGTAGTGCAGCCAGCATTGCAGAAAAAGCACCGGGGCGCTCCTACACTGCGGGAAGCGGTGGGCGTCGTTCGCTAAGAAGTTGCTGGTATAGCAGCGAGCGAGTAATGTCACCACGGCAGAAACGTATTTCCTCGTAGCGGTGTGTTTGAGCTGTAGTCCTTGGCCCCTTTGCTGACACCGGCAAGTGTCAGAGCGAGTAGGCTTAAGACTCTTCGGGAGCTGCGTGTCGCTTTTGGAAGGAAACAGCCGTCCCGTGGCATTAGCACGAAAGATTGAAGAACATGGCATGTCTAAGGTCGGTTGGGAACTGGGAGAGGTAGGACCCCAGTTCCTGGGCGTCCCTGTGTCACCCTAGCCCTTGGATCACTCGGAGCGCTACTTTGGTCTGTCCTCACTCCACTTCCGGGAGGACAGGACCATCTCCAGGAAACATTGAGGCCTGGGGGCATCTGAGCAGACTAAGAGAGTGAGGACAAAGCGATAGCGGAAATGGTGTCTCCAACATTTGAGCGTTCATTAGTGGTCTTCAACCAATAACCCCGCTGGGACGCGCGGATATCGGCTGAAGACCACGCTCGCGTTTCCGCTGCGTATTCTGCAGGTCTTGGTTTGGGCAACCTGGGCGTAGTCAAAGCCAAGACGGTTAATAAAAAAGGAAAATTCGGGTTCTAATTTAAGGCGCGGCATAAAAAGAGTACCATAGGTCGAGGACTGGAGTGTCTGGCAGGCATGCGGTTTTCTTCTGTGTTGCCCTTTGCTTCAAGTAAGTTTTATTTTCAATTTATTTTTTAGAATTATTTTCTGGGCGGGGGGATCTGTAGCGTGAGGACATGTACAGCCGCCTGAAAAGAAGTTAAGGGACTCTGACACGTGCATTTTGGAACGCTCAAGACACTCGGAATAGCGAAACTGCTGTTCGCTGGGCTACGGTGCTCATTGCTGCTCAAGCCATCTTCAATAAATGTGAGGCCATCGTTAGAGTCCGCAGTTGGACGCACGCTGACGCAACCTTTTTTTCCGAAGGGGCTTCGGATGCTATCTCATTAATAGTATCCACTAGTCAACGAGTAAATGCTATCAAATTTAATGGTTCTTTCTGCCATAGTATAGCTGTGCTTCAGGTCAGACGCGCATGTTGTCCAACGAAAACAAAGAAGTCCAAATCTAACAGAAGAGCTATCGTTTCCACGTAAGAGGACTCTTCTTGACACACACCACCCAGCAAAAATGGACGGTTAAAAAATTAAAGTAGGCGATTAAGCTTTTTATTTTCGCAGTTATTACAGTAATAATGTAGTTTCTACAGCAAGATCGCGACAAATTCTAAAAGTACATGCGCCTGAGATATGCGCTCAGGCTTTTGGTGCTATCACCAGATGCATCCAAAGGACGGCACGCCTCCTATTGAGACAGCTGGTGCCGGGATACCGGCTGACATTTGCAAAGGGCGCCTAGTCGTAACACTGAGACACCGCGATGCACGGTCCATCGGAGCCTCGCCTGTATTGCCCGCCAACGCAAAAGCAGTTCGTTTTGTCGTTGAGCACACAGAAGTCGTAGACCATGCTGTCGCAGCTACATGTCATACAGTGGGCATTTAGGTCGGGTTCCTTGTGGGCTGAAAAAAAGCAAACAACTATTAGGGAATGCCCTTTGCGCTAACTTTTCGTGTGTGTAAGTACATATTCAATTTGCTCATTTCCGGGCAAGGACGCAGATATTTTTCTGAATCACACGAGTAGTAATTCTTACCGAGCTACCGCGCGGTGTCTTGTTTGTTATGGTGCTCGAATGCTGACCCGAAGACACGCGATCGGTCCCGGGCACGGTTGTTACTTTTCGACTCAGGTGAAATGCTGTAGGTCCTTGTACTATGCATTGTCAGTTAATCTTAAAGAACCTCAGGTGGTCAAAATTTTCTACGCACTTCACTACGGTGTCGCTTATAGCCTGAGTCGCTTTGGGACTGTAAATCCCCGTAAACCAAACCAAACCAAACCAAACACATAAAGTCTAGGAAGCCGCCGCGGTGGCTCAGTGCCTATGGTGCTCGGCTGCTGTCCCGAAAGACGCGGGTTCGATCCCGGCCGTGGCGGTTGAATTTCTTTGGAGGAGAAATTCGAGGCCCGTGTACTGTGCGATTTCAGTGCACGTTAAAGAACCCCAGGTGGTCGAAATTTCCGGAGCCCTCCACTACGGCGTCTCTCATAGTCTTAGTCGCTTTGGGACGTTAAACCCCATAAACCAAACCAAACCAAACCAAACCAAACCAAACCAAACCAAAGTCTAGGAAGAAGGATTTGTACACAAAAATGCACTATCGCAAGATGAAAAATTCTACATCACTGTCCAAAAGAGCGCGAACAGGCAAATGGTCAACTGTTCAGTGTTCCTAGTAGCAACTTCTGCCTTGCAGCTGAAAAGATAGTGGAACTGACTGTATTTTTAATCTAGAGAAGAAATCAGAACTTTTCGCACGTGTGCAGCATGCGCACAAAGCAATAAAAAAAGCAAAATAAGCACTGACTAAAGAGCCCAAACATATCAATTCACAGCTCATAATGGACTACAACCACAGCCGCAAATATAAAATCTCCAATTCGTTGCACCAAGTCGGCACTAAGGCGGAGAGCGGCCAGGTAAGCGGCGAAATATGCAGTCTTGCACAGAGTAGATTTATGAAAGAACTCGGCGAAAAATAGGTGTCGCAGAACGCAAGAACAGCGAAGGCCTCCGGGAGTGAAAAATTCAGAGGGCGAAATGGGGGGTGAGAGAATCTAGAGCTGTGCACAATTTTGCGGAGTGATCAAGCAGAGGAGAAACGCGAGGGGCAAGATCAGAGCTTGAGTTGTCCGCCAGCTGTGTTTAGTGTGGCAGCACAGTGACGACGAGAAGCGCCGTCTATCGGGAATGTTTTGCCACCTGTAGTGGCTCGGTGGGCGGGAGTGCAAATGGCGTGCTCGTGGTGTTGTAAAAGTTTGAATGCAGTGTTGCTACTTGAATAGTCCCGTGATGTGACAATCCTAATAGATGCTGTATAGTCCTGTGGTATGACAGTTGCCTGCTCACGTGGTATGAATGTTGCCTTGTATATGAAAGTTGTCTTGCTTACTGTAAGTTCACGCGCTACGGAAGTTGCTTGGTTGTGTGGAATGCTTTCGCACAATATAGCAACGCTAAACCGCCAGCTATTTCTTTGCTTTCTGCCGCCGCGGTGGCTCAGTGGATATGGTTCTCGGCTGCTGACCCGAAAGGCGCGGGTTCGATCCCGGCCGCGGCGGCTAGAATTTTTTTGGAGGAGAAATTCTAGAGGCCCGTGTACTGTGCGATGTCAGTGCACGTTAAAGAACACCAGGTGGTCGGAATTCCCGGAGCCCTCCACTACGGCGTCTCTCATAGCCTCAGTCGCTTTGAGACGTTAAACCCCATAAACCAAACCAAACCAAACCATATCTTTGCTAAGACCTTGCATGGTATCGGTTTGTGTAGCCCAAATGGGATGGCCGACCCGCTAGCCATATAAAAGCGCCAGTTCTGAACAGCTCAATTACTAGTCCACAATCTAAAAAGCGCATCATATTCTTTAACACGCTATGCGATACCGTCATGCTAGTCGTACTTTTGTCTTCGACTCGGTAGACTTCTCTACGTGCTTAAATTCGACTAGATTAATTCACTACTATTTAGTTGTGATCTGGGAAAGCATAGAATGTGCAGCTAAGAATGGAAGTAAAAGGAATACGCTGTGGACCTTTTGCGAAGGGAAGTGTTGAGCTTCCGCATCGGCAGATTTGTAGCTGTTTTTGCTTTTGCAACTCATTGACGCAAGGTATTTTCTGAGCGCTCTCATGACAGGCATGGTTTCTCTTTCTGCCCAACAGCTGTCTAAATTTAATTGTCATTTGACCTAAGTATTTTGGGATGGACACTTCGCATTAGCTGAGCACCCAGTACTTTCCTCATTGAGTCAGTCGTGCTTGCGAGGTTCCCATATTTCCAAGTGTATTACTCCTTTTAAAGCCCTGACTTCAGCCGTTTATCTTGTAAGGCTGAGTGTAATTGAAATAGAAACACACCTGAGCTGCAGACATATTCCGGTAGCAGCTGCAGGAATCAACGGTGCTAGACTACTAAAAGGTAAACAGCTTCGTGAATAGATAGTGCGGGCTGAAAGCAAACCAGTACAACCGCCGACTTCCAGAACCGCTCAGTGAAGGGGTATCCACATCAAGCATACATCTTATATGGAACATTGATTCTAAGCGTCTTGCAAAGCAGCTGTTGTGGTCTACGTCTCATAGGGTGTAGTAATAATTTGTTCACAGAAGTATTTACTGAAATCCAACCATTCCTATTAAGTACTCAGGGCTAGACCATCACAGAATATAATTTGAAATGATTTATTGTAGTGCTTAGCAGGCTGAGAAGAAATGTCAAGGCATATGCATCGTTCCAGCAAAAGTGTAAGACTTCAGCTCCTCTTAATAAAGTCACGTACGCAACAGGGTTTGAGTCTTGTAGTCTTGTTCACCATCTGCCTCGCACAGCAACAAATGAATCAAATTTAAGCTTTAGGTTCGCGTAAGAAATGAAAGGAGAACCACCCCTTCAGTTTTACTGATAGCCTGTTTCGTTGTTACACCTGGGGAAGAACAGCCAACACAGACAAGGTTCTAACTTGGAAATAAAATAAAGTATCTGGCTGAATGCGCCCTACGGAACCATGGTTAATGATCGGTTCGCAAAGCTCGCACACCTTTTCTCTATGCATGTTAGCATTCGCTAAATGTAGCATGGTTTTCTCTGCGGTAAAACAAACAGAATTTTTTCCAGTGAGCTATCTTTACCATATTTTGCACAGAATGCAATGCTTTGCGTCCATTGTGCTAAGGAACAAGCTGCTTGATTAACGGCATGATTAACTGGTACTCATGGTGCACTGTTTTTCGCTGAGCTGAAAGCAGCAAACACCGCGTTTTTTATTGTTCTGGCACACAGACTAAAAGCAATAGAAATAACTCACAGCTGCAGGCCATCTTTGCTGTAGCGAGAAGAGCGAAGACGACGATCGACCAAGTAAGCATTATGCGGAAATGTACTTTTATCCTAGTTGCCTGCGCGGATCCTGCTGAAGTTCTAAAAAGTTATCTGTGTATAAATCGCAGCAAACATACGATGTCCCAGCTGTATTGAAACGCTAAGCGTGCTTGAAAGCGTGATCGTAAAACATGTGGCTCGTGGATGCAGAGCTCGTCAAAATCACAGAACGCAAAAGCCTAACTTCAGACAGATGTAGTAGAAAATGTGCCTGTTCTAAGCCTCAGCATTTAAAAACTCGAGGCAGGTTTACGAATTTTCGACTGGTAGGCATACACGCAAGAGCTAGGGTCTTTAAAAATCCAAGCGAATGGTGTACAATGGTGGAGATTGTATTCCTGCCCTGTGCGCAGCAGTCAAAATCTATCGAACCCTGGCAGCATAGTAGGACATGACACCTCAATGTACTTCTTCCAGTTGCCTTGTATGACCTTAAATATGCGTCGCACACTTAATTTTGGTTTAGTCTGGTAACAGGAGAGTATATAAAGAGTTCAGTCCTGTTTTTTTCGCAAGATAGATTGCGCAAAATATCCAAGTGATTGATGTGGACCCTTGACTCCCCAGCTAGACATGCGCCCATGCAATAGATGCTCAAAAGAAAGTCATGAAACTCAAGCCATATTCTTACGTGTGCCTAATGTGCAATATATGCGTAGACAATGAAAAAAAAAGTGACCTGTGCATAAAACCCATTGATTTATATTTGCATCATATACCAGCAACAGTTACAAAATAGCTATGCGCCGAACGAAACCCTGCTGAAAAAAAGTTCTATGATGCAATAACCTCATAGATCATTCATCATAGAATATCATATAATCTGTATGACATATCATACAATCTGTATGATATATCATACAATTGTATGATATATCATATAATCTATGATGCATCATACAATTGTATGATATATCATACAATCTATGAGGTTATTGCATCATAGAACTTTTTTTCAGCAGGGAAGAGATTAAAGTTAAAAGCACATAAAGCAACATAAATTTAAAATGGCATCTAATACTGCTCAAGTAGGTAGAATGTTTTTAGTTTGAAGAGAGAAATAAGACCTAGTTAGAATATTACTGCAAACAGGTTCCGAAATACGGCAGCAGACAGTGGCATACAAGACGTTCCTTTTACCGAAATAGAAGGTTACATGGTTCTTTGGTGGGAAGAATATATAAAAGCAGAAAAGCGTAGTTCAAGTTACACATAGTGGATACCCGGGAACAAAAGAACGGCATCATTTTTCAATCGTGGAAGAGTGGAGCGGGTTTGACCATAAGTTAGTTATATATGACAGAAGCCAACAGCCACAGAAACCAAGGGGCACAGGGGATTTTTTTTTAAAGTTATTTATTTTGTGGTGTTGATCAATTTAGAATATTACTGAATATGTTATCGTTTTTTAAAGATAACTGATTAGAAAAGCAGAAGAAAAAACAACCACCTGCCGCCGGTGGGATCCGAACTCACGACTTTCGAATTACGCGTCCGGTGCTCAACCTCTGAGCTACGGCGACGGCTGTCAATTCTTCTGCTTTCGGGGGTATTTATGTTTACAAGTAACCTAACCTTGAGAGTGTTCATCAGCGCCACCCACGTTCATAAGCGGCGGACGTAGAACGTCCTGAGTTACCGCAGGTGTGACGTAGAACGTCATCGAACGGAGAGGGTGGAAGCTGCGTGAGAACCCTCTTATGCTTCCTAAGGCGTCAAGGCTGCCAGAATCGAGGCCCTCGCTAAGCAATTAAGCAAACAAGGGAAGGGGATGAGGGGCTCGTTATAAATATGACAGAATCCAACAGCCACAGAAACCAAGGGGCAGAGGGGATTTTTTTTTAAGTTATTTATTTTGTGGTGTTGATCAATTTAGAATATTACTGAATATGTTATCGTTTTTTAAAGATAACTGATTAGAAAAGCAGAAGAAAAAACAACCACCTGGCGCCGGTGGGATCCGAACCCACGACCGAACCCACGACCATCACCTGTAGCAGCGTGCTTCGCCAGCATTCGTCGGCAGCGAGCACTGCGCCTGCGTGGATTCCTGGCTGAAGAACTTAAAAGCCCACGGAGACCCCATCGCTGCCTCACTTGGCAGCAGCGGTCACGGCGATCGCACTGTTTTTCTAAGCGCCTACGTATACTTTCACAGGTTAGTGAAAAGTTTCACTACTAGTGGCATTGATTTCACTTTCGCTGTGACTGCTGCTGCTACACACTGTGATCTGTTGATTGCGCTTGTTTTCACTGGGGCTGTTCTTGCTGTAGCGCGATTTCAAACTGCATGTTTTTTTCTTTCTTCTTCATAAGTGGCAATGTCGAAAGAACTTATTAAACTATTTGATGAGCTGAAACGAGAACTTAAACAAGAGTTCCGTGAACTACGCGAAAGTCTCGAACGGGACTTAAGAAAGGACATACGCAAGATAAAAGCTAGCCTAGCATTTATAAATGACAACTACGAAGAAATGAAAACGTCTGTGAACCGCGTTGAGACAGAGAATGAGGAACTGAAGGCATCCGTAAACGAACTACAGGAGGAACGCGACGCTTTACGAGCGGAGCTGAAAGCTCATGAAGTAAGACTTTTACAAAACGAGCAACACACGCGATGTCACAACGTTGAATTGAAGGGTGTTCCAATGAAGCAGAATGAAGACATCACAGAGATTGCCGATAGGATAGCTAGAGCGGTTGAGTTTCCACTTGAAAGGGGAGACATTGAGGTTTGCCACCGCGTTCGAACTGCGGGAAATGCAGATGCTCCAAACATAGTGTTGCAATTTGCCCGCAGATCCGTTCGTGATGCCTTCCTTGAGAAAGCTCGAAAGCAGAGGATAACGTCAGAGGACATTGAACTTGAACCGAAGACACAAATCTTCATCAATGAGCACTTGAGTCCTTCAATGAAAAAACTGTTTGGTGCAGCAAATGCTAAAAAGAAAGAACTGAAGTGGAAGTATGCATGGACTCGGAATGGCAAAATATATGTGCGCAAAACTGACACGTCAAATGTCATTGCGATCACCCACCAGGATGATCTGCGCAAAATTGCGTAGTTGTACCTGCTGGCATCCAACCTAAGTACTAGTTCCGTGACATGGGTTATGAGCCACATGAGGTTACGCATTTGGTTAAACCTCAAACTACTGCTTTGTCTTTTTTCCACTTAAACATTAGATCCTTAATAAACAAAGAAGATGAATTAACTATTCTACTGGATACTCTCGAAGTTCCACTCACAGCAATAATGTTGACTGAAACATGGTACACTTCAGCATCGAATGTGTATCACCGTCCTGGATATCAGTGCTTTTATCAAAACCGAAACGATAAAAGAGGACGCGGCGTCGCGCTTCTACTTAAAGATACAATATCGTGTGAAATGGTCGAGGAATACACGGCAACAACTGCTGATTACGAAGTGCTCACTCTGCGAAGCTCAAACCAACTTTTTTGTGTCATGTACAGGCCACCGTCTGGCGCCATAAGTCATTTCTTAGCATTTCTCGGAAATATCTTTAGCTAGGCATCATACGAATCTATAGATATGGTTTTAGGTGGTGACATCAACATAAATATGCTTTCAACTTCACAATCACAAAAAGAACTCCATTCTTTAATTGCAGTGAATGGATTCTTTAGCTTAATAACAAAGCCCACACGAGTGACTTTAGAAAGTACGTCTTTATTAGATGTCTTCATTAAAAATATTGACACTAACTTAATAACCGCAGACGTTGTTTACACAGATATTAGTGATCACCTTGGAATCTTTATGCTAGTTAACAAGCCCGTGCGTTTTAATAAAAGGAAAAAGCGAATAATTTATACACAGTCTATAACTAACAAAAACCTTGATTCCTTTTGTCATGCTATTAGCCAACAGACTTGGAATAATGTTTTTGAGGCGGATAGTAGCGATACTGCTTACTACAATTTCATCACATCATTTAAAACTGTATATGACGCGCACTTTCCACTAAAAAAAGTAAACGCGCCATCTAGGGCTAGGAAACCTTGGGTAACGTCTGAGTTGCTCCAAATGATAAAACATAAAAATAAGTTGTACGCACAGTTTGTAAAAACTAAAGATGCAAATTTGTTTAGCCAATTCAAGAAGTACAGAAATAATCTTACATCAAAACTGAAGATCGCTCGAGAAGCTTATTTTACAAATATATTTTGGAGCTCGACTGAACAAAGATCGGATCTTATGTGGAGGAAATTAAATTCCTTATTACGGCCATTTAACCCTGATCTTCCTGATAACTTTCAGCATGAGGGAAAGCGTATTTGTGACACTGGCTTAGCTGATACTTTTAACAGCTTTTTTATCCAGCAAGCTTCACAGAATCAAATGGGCAGCAGTCAAGATTACACTGCATTCTTGAAAGGATGCAACAGTTCATCATCACTTTTCTTTGCTCCGACAAACTGCGCAGAAGTTTTCTCGTGTATAAGCACAATTAAAAATAGCAAGTCAGTGGACACAAATGGCCTCCAAATAGCGCCCGTTAAACATGTTCTTCACCTTATATGCCCAGCCATTACGCACATTTACAATTTCATATTATCTACCGCTGTATTTCCGAAAGAACTCCAAACTGCTCGAGTGATACCGGTTTTTAAAAGTGGCGACAAATCTTTGATCCAAAATTACCGCCCTATATCTATATTACCGGTATTCTCTAAAGGTATAGAGAAGTTACTACATGGCAGAGTCCTGTCATTTTTTAACAAGCATGATCTCCTCCTTGACTTTCAGCACGGTTTTCGAAAGAATCGATCCACAGAAACAGCGCTACTTACACAAAAAGAAATAATAATAGATAAATTTCAAAATAAGGAAATAGTTGCAGGTATCTACATAGATTTCACAAAAGCGTTTGATTTATTAAGTCACAAAATTCTCTTACATAAAATGGAAACCTACGGTATCCGTGGAAAAGCACTAGACTTAATGGAATCATACCTCTCCCATAGAACACAGTATGTAGACTTTAAAAGCTCCTTGTCCTCAGTACAGAATATCTGCACAGGAGTTCCCCAGGGAAGCATATTGGGTCCGCTTTTATTTTTAATTTATCTAAATGATATTGTGCATTGTGAACCTGATAGTACATTTGTATCTTACGCCGATGATACTTCAGTGTTCATTTCTGGGAAATCAGAAGATGATATTGAAGAAAAAGCAGGTAGAATAATTAATGCATTAAATACATGGGCACAAGCAAATTTTTTGAATATTAATCCTAAAAAGACTAAAATAGTGTTGTACTTGCCGAAAGGGAAGGTATTGTTTAGGCCACTCAATGTATGTTTAAACCATGATCCTGTGGAGATAGTGGATTCTGTCAAAATCCTTGGCGTCGTGTTTTCAAAACACTTGACTTGGAATGATCATGTGGATTATATCAGATCCAAAATATCTTCAACTGTCGGAGTTTTGTCGCGCCTGTGCACCATTCTTCCTGTCAAAATTAGGCTGTTGCTGTATAACTCCTTAATTCTATCTCTCTTACAATACTGCATTATCGTTTGGGGTACCACTGGTATCACGAACATGACCAAGTTACATCTTCAAAAAAGAGCTGTGAGATGCATTGCTGGTGTTCCGTATTGTTTCCCTACGAGTGACCTCTTTGTAAAATATGAAATCCTGCCAGTCTTAGCTTTACAAGAACACAGACTTTTAATGAGTTTCAAAAGTGCTTCGCGGAGCAATGAAAATTATGTTGGTAATTTGGCAGAACTTTCAAAAAACACCCATATTCCACAAACCAGAAATAAAGAAATGTGGCTAGTTCCTACACCTAGAGCATATTACTCACAACAATCTATCTCGTATACGCTGCCAGTGCTATTAAATAACTTAAACAAAGAAATGTTTGACCCTTTCCAGCATTCAAATATCGTTATTAAGAAATTTTTTCTGAACAAGTTTGTGTCATGACGCTGCATGTATTTTTATGTTGGTACTTTTTGCTTTTTTTCAAGGTGTGTTATTTTCTTTTGTGCTATAATGTATAGCGCAGAATTTATTGCCGCTTGTCTGTTGCAATGCCAGCGTGAAAAAAGGGGGCAGGACCTCTGTCAAGCTTTCGAGCTTTTAGTCCTGTCTCCTTCTCTAATATAGAGAAAATAAAAGGCTGATTGATTGATTGATTGATTGATTGACCTCCGAATTACGCGTCCGGTGCTCTACCTCTGAGCTACGGCGACGGCTGTCAATTCTTCTGCTTTCGGGGGTATTTATGTTTACAAGTAACCTAACCTTGAGAGTGTTCATCAGCGCCACCCACATTCATAAGCGGCGGACGTAGAACGTCCTGAGTTACCGCAGGTGTGACGTAGAACGTCATCGAACGGAGAGGGTGGAAGCTGCGTGAGAACCCTCTTATGCTTCCTAAGGCGTCAAGGCTGCCAGAATCGAGGCCCTCGCTAAGCAATTAAGCAAACAAAGAAAGGGGATGAGGGGCTCGTTATGAATATGACAGAAGCCAACAGCCACAGAAACCAAGGGCCACAGGGGATTTTATTAAAGTTATTTATTTTTTGGTGTTGATCAATTTAGAATATTACTGAATATGTTATCGTTTTTTAAAGATAACTGATTAGAAAAGCCGAAGAAAAAACAACCACCTGCCGCCGGTGGGATCCGAACCCACGAACCCAGAGGGTTCTCACGCAGCTTCCACCCTCTCCGTTCGATGACGTTCTACGTCACACCTGCGGTAACTCAGGACGTTCTACGTCCGCCGCTTATGAACGTGGGTGGCGCTGATGAACACTTTCAAGGTTAGGTTACTTGTAAACATAAATACCCCCGAAAGCAGAAGAATTGACAGCCGTCGCCGTAGCTCAGAGGTAGAGCACCGGACGCGTAATTCGCAGGTCGTGGGTTCGGATCCCACCGGCGGCAGGTGTTTGTTTTTTCTTCTGCTTTTCTAATCGGTTATCTTTAAAAAACGATAACATATTCAGTAATATTCTAAATTGATCAACACCATAAAATAAATAACTTAAAAAACAAATCCTCTGTGCCCCTTGTTTCTGTGGCTGTTGGCTTCTGTCATATTTATAACGAGCCCCTCATCCCCTTCCCTTGTTTGCTTAATTGCTTAGCGAGGGCCTCGATTCTGGCAGCCTTGACGCCTTAGGAAGCGTAAGAGGGTTCTCACGCAGCTTCCACCCTCTCCGTTTGATGACGTTCTACGTCATACCTGCGGTAACTCAGGACGTTCTACGTCCGCCGCTTATGAACGTGGGTGGCGCTGATGAACACTCTCAAGGTTAGGTTACTTGTAAACATAAATACCCCCGAAAGCAGAAGAATTGACAGCCGTCGCCGTAGCTCAGAGGTAGAGCACCGGACGCGTAATTCGGAGGTCGTGGGTTCGGATCCCACCGGCGGCAGGTGGTTGTTTTTTCTTCTGCTTTTCTAATCAGTTATCTTTAAAAAACGATAACATATTCAGTAATATTCTAAATTGACCAACACCAAAAAATAAGTAACTTAAAAAAAAATCCCAAGTGCCCCTTGGTTTCTGTGGCTGTTGGCTTCTGTCATATTTATAACGAGCCCCTCATCCCCTTCCCTTGTTTGCTTAATTGCTTAGCGAGGGCCTCGATTCTGGCAGCCTTGACGCCTTAGGAAGCATAAGAGGGTTCTCACGCAGCTTCCACCCCCTCCGTTCGATGACGTCCTACGTCACACTTGCGGTAACTCAGGACGTTCTACGTCCGCCGCTTATGAACGTGGGTGGCGCTGATGAACACTCTCAAGGTTAGGTTACTTGTAAACATAAATACCCCCGAAAGCAGAAGAACTGACAGCCGTCGCCGTAGCTCAGAGGTAGAGCACCGGACGCGTAATTCGGAGGTCGTGGGTTCGGATTCCACCGGCGGCAGGTGGTTGTTTTTTCTTCTGCTTTTCTAATCAGTTCTTTAAAAAACGATAACATATTCAGTAATATTCTAAATTGATCAACACCACAAAATAAATGACTTAAAAAAAATCCCCTGTGCCCCTTGGTTTCTGTGGCTGTTGGCTTCTGTCATATTTATAACGAGCCCCTCATCCCCTTCCCTTCTTTGCTTAGTTATATATGATAATTTATATCGCTATTCTCTGTTGTGAATATTTCATTTGGGTGATTATTATTTTTTACTCAATCTATGTTTTCCAGAATGATTATTGCTTTATCCAAGGGCTCCTTGGCACTTGGTAGTTAGAGATAGCTCTTCGCTTCGCTGCACTCAGTGCCCACTGCTGCAGCGATTTGGACGCGCGCAACGCTTGGCTCACCCATTCCATTGAAATCTACATATCGGCTTTCTATCTTTAGCTGCTCGCGGCTCAGTGCATCGTTTCCTCGTCAGCAAAGGTAGGTTTTGGACCAACTGGTCCGACACACTTTCACAGAAAACCGTGTCTTCAATCCTCGTCAGCTTCTCCTTTTGTTACAGCGACACAAGGATGAGAATAAGTTTTCAGAGTGTATTGCGTCCCGGGTATAATATGCCGGAACCACGGCGGAAGATATGTAGGTGAGTACACAGCGGCCCGCGCCTCTCTCAGATAAAATGCCCTAGTTTCCAGAAGTGCCACGAGATGGCTGTTCGATCGGTGAGGCAACGCTTTTATATGGGGAATGCGTGCTTTGTGAACGCCGTTTTCGCGAAACCTGTTGCTGATGGAAAGAAGAAAACAGTTTTGCCGCTTTTTTTTCTGTACCGCTTCGTTGCCAACTGCAGTTTTGTGAAGCAGCGGCTTCGCGCTAATTAGTTTGAAGGCGAAGAAGGCGATGAGTTCTGGCGGGCTCTTCGAACCGGCTACATGAATAAGTGCCGGTGCCCAGATAACCGAGCCTGTAACCATCGAGCGCCTTTTTTGTTCTCTTGACCTTTAATTCGTGGGATCGTGCGTTAGTTTGCCCGTTCATTCATTCACCTGCTGCGCTCCCTGGTCGGTCCTTCGCTAGTTAGGTCATTCCTTAAATCATTGTAGCATCTGCTATAGCTTTCGTGCGCGCCACCCGTTCGTACTTCCATGCACTTGCTTATTATACCGCTCGTCTACTCAGTCGTTTGCTTGCTCTTGATTTGTCCGCTCATTTGAATTTGTTTTCTTCGACTTTCTCTCTATAGCGCACAGAAGCACGCACATTGTTTTTAGCAGTCTTCTTGCTTTCATTTACGCTAACTAGAAGTGCAACAACTATGTTTAAAGAGCGCCTACTGTAAGATAACCATGACTCAATTGTCGGGTGATATGCTCCTCACTCCACCACATTGCGAGATCAAGCGCAACTTTAAACTTCTCCTCGCTGCACTCTAAAGCGTAAGGAATGAATAACCTTAACAGTATTAAAACGTCAATAACAAATTATTCTGTTCTTCGCTTCTGCCACTGATGAACGGTGCTCTCAAACTTTGACTGTGCTACAGTTTGCACTGAAACGAGATGAATTTAATGACTTTTATTTACTTTTTGCTACACATTTCACTCGTACCACACCTTATTGCACCTCACTTATCCGTTACGGAATCTGGCTGGTCTTGCCTTTCCTACCCACCTAAAAACGGCGCACAGAAAAACACGCAAAACACAGAGAGAACGGACAGGACAAGAGACTTTCCTACCGATGCCACTTACGCGGCTCAGTGCATCGTTTCCTCGTCAGCAAAGGAAGGTTTTGGACCTACTGGTCCAACACACCTTCAGAGAAAACCGTGTCTTCAAAGAGTTCCTCGTCAGCTTCTCCTTTTGCAACAACGACAAAGGGATCAGAATAAGTTTTCGGAGTGTACTGCCTCCCGGGTATAATATGCCGGAACCATGGTGGAAGATATGTACGTGAGTACACAGCGGCCCGCGCCTCTCTCAGATAAAGTGCCCTAGTTTCCGGAAGTGCCACGAGGTGGCTGTTCGATCGGCGAGGCAATGCTTCTTTATGTGGAATCCGCGCTTTGTGAATGCCATTTTCCCGAAACCTGTTGCTGATGAAAAGAAAACACTTTTGCCGCTTTTTTTTCTGTACCGCTTCGTTGCCAACTGCAGTTTTGTGAAGCAGCGGCTTCGTGCTGATTAATTTGAAGGCGAAGAAGGCGATTAGTTCTGGCGGTTTTTTTGAACTTGGTACATGAATAAGTGCCGGCGCGCTGTTAACCGAGCTTGTAACCATCGAGCGTCTTTTTTGTTCTCTTGACCATTGGCTCGTGGGATCGCGCGTTAGTTGGCCCTTTAATTTGTTCGCCTGCTGCGCGCCCTGGTCGTTCCTTCGCTAGTTAGCTGGTTCCTTAAAACATTGTAGCATTAGCTATAGCTTTCGTGTCTCGTTCGTACTTCCATACACTTGCTTATTATACCATTCGTTTACCAAGTCGTTTGCTTGCTCTCTATTTGTCCGCTTATTTGGATGCGTTTTCTTCGAGTTTCTCCCGATAGCGCACACGCACGCACATTGTTTATACCAGTCCCCTTGCTTTCATTTACTCTAACTAAAAGTGCAACAACTCTGTTTCCAGAGCGCCTAATGTAAAATAACCATGACTCAATGTTCGGGTAATATGCTCCTCACTCCACCACATTACAAAATCAAGCGTAACATTAAACTTCTGCTCGCTGCTCTCTAAGGCGTAAGGAATGATTAACCTTAACAGTTTCAGCACGCCAATAAAAAATTATTCTGGTCTTCGCTTCTCCCACTAATGCCAGGTTGCTCTCAAACTTTGACTCTGCCACATTTTGGACTGAAACGAGATGAATGTAATGACTTCTATTTACTTTTCGCTACACATTTTATTCGTACCACACTTTACTGCGCGTCACTTTTTCGTTAATGAATTTTGCTGGTCTTGCCTTTTCTACCGATGCCCGTACCTCGCCGCACTGCATTTAAGTATTTTTTTCATATACTTAGAAAGGAAATAGATTCGCTCACATCTTACTGCCTAATGGCCATACTGGGGAAGGGCAATCCTGAAAGATTTTTTTCGTAATCAGGAGCTATTGCTGACAATGTATGCGATCAGAACCGTTATATTCTAAAGATCGCCAAAAAGTTTGCTCATTGTAGCTCAGTACGTAGCTGTTTCAGTGAGTTTAGGCAAAACATTGAAAATAAAACACCGTGAACGCATTGAAAGATGTTGATGCACTGAAAGCCACTGCTGCAGTTTTCAACAAAGCACTTGCGGGCCATTGCTGCAGTTTACCGACCACCAACGTGCCGCTGGGGAAGCACTGGTGTAAAAGGGCACCGCCGTGGACTGCACTCATCTTGCTTAAAGTGCCACGACGAGGCTGCTGCGACAGCGCAAGGAACATTTCATGCCATGCGAACGGCTTTTGTGACGTGAAGGAACTGTTCGATATCTGCAAGGCTGCTATCGCAACGAGATCATTCATTTATCTTTTCTTTCTTCCGGCGAA
Source organism: Amblyomma mixtum (assembly GCF_055824585.1). Taxonomy (NCBI): domain Eukaryota; kingdom Metazoa; phylum Arthropoda; class Arachnida; order Ixodida; family Ixodidae; genus Amblyomma; species Amblyomma mixtum. The sequence goes on along the minus strand of NC_143021.1, from coordinate 183,581,754 downwards.
CTTTTATGGCTTCATCGACACTGACGCTGCAATCAGCGGCCCGGTTCGGATGACGCGGCTGGTACTTTATATTGCCGCTTACGGCCAGCGCGCCGCCCGGACATTGTCCTCACCTGTATATCTTACACCGTGACTGAAACTGAAAACACATAGCTCTAGTGTGTCGGTAGTTTTTGTATGATCCTTAAAGATTATCCTACACCTAACTAATTGGTGGCTTGCAAGGAACAGTGCATCCATTATTCCAGGCTAAGCCGGGAAAGAGGTACTCTCTATTTCTCTCCACTGGAGTTTCTGAAAGACGCAGGTATAGGTCTAACATCATTGTAAATGTGGATTAAGTGCTCTTCAGAAACTCGCACAGTCTTTCGTGATACTTTTTTCTGCACGGTATTTTGCAATGTCATTATTGGTGAAGTGAGTGATCAGAGCGATCTATGCGGGAGCGTTCGTGCTCCCAAGGAAATGGGGCAGGGGATCGTGCAGATTCGATGATCCTGTCAGTGAATGCACTCATACAGAAGAGTACGGGACTTCTATAAAACTGTAAGTTCATTCCTTAGCTTGAAGAGTGGCCAAAATTTTTCATTCGTTTTCTTCAACTGCTCCTTGCTATTTGAAGCAGACAAGAGTGCCATACTTGGTTCTTAGTGCAATTTCAGTGAAATATCAGGTCATTACCGCTATGCACACAGATAATCAGGGGGAGATGTCGGTGAAGTTCAATGTAATATTGGTTATTTATTCTTGTTTGCACCGCCTACCGTCAAGGGCACGCGACGCCACTATGCACTCAGTTGTGGCGTCACTGATTTCACAACACTAAGCAGGCGTGTTTCCATAGCACATTATAATGACGGTATGCTATGGCATAGGTTACCCCAGCGCGAATGATCCAGGAAACGTGCCCGTAAAAGCTAACTTACTAAAATTTTGTGTTTATTTGGGCTGAATGTCCCTAAGCGGCAACTAGGCTACCAAAGACATCGTAATTGATGTCTCCAGACAATTTAGATAACCTGAAGCTCTTTAAGATGCGTTAAAATTGTGCACCTTGTGACCATTTTGTATTTCCTGCCAATATAGGAAGGTTTCTCAGCCCGCATTTCGTCCCACGTCCTTGGGATGAGAAGCCGAACTCGAAACTCATTGAGTTACCACAGTAGTTTGACGAGCAAAAATCAAGGTGTTCCACTAGTCAGCAGGCTTTGGTTTAATTCGCAATTAACTAATTGGCGCTAGCTAATTCGAACAAGTAATCAGTCGACATAAAAGCGTGATTAACGATCGATACAAACTCGTGGTTGATCACGTAACATTTACAAGGCTTAGACACATAGCTAAACAGTAGCGAAATCGACTAAATACCGCTTTGACCTTCGCAGATCTTGAAGGATAAAGCACAGCCAAGCGGCCTTTAATGAAGTAGTGCCCCACTGTGAAGAGCTCCAGAGTAAAAGTTAGTAATGCGGGGACAAATTTTCTCCTTACCTAGCAGTGATATAGACCTTTAGGGGTAGGCTACCCACTCCTGTGTGCGACTGATAAAACAACCCTGCAGCCTGTTAACCTTGGGAACGTTAACAGAACGTTGGGAACCTTGGGAACCTTGGGAAAGGCCTTAGGTGGCGCGATATTTTTTTTTTACGCACTTTACATACCTTTCTGAAAACATACGATCGGTTACTCCCTAAGATGACGAATAGATCGAATGGTTTGAGGAGCTCAAGTAGCGAACAGTAACAAGGCAAGAATCCGAAACACGAGTACATACGAGCGTTAATGCAGTGGTGACGCAGAAAAAAAAAAACAAATGGTATGTTTACTCGAATATATAGGAAAGCGCAGAGTAAAAAAAGACTGCTGCCTAGTGGAACACCTAGATTTTTGCTCGTTTTTATCAGTGGGATACCTAGAGAGCAGTATTTCGTTTATAACAGAAATAAAATTTAGTACAATCATACAGGCGTATGTTTTTTTATGAGAATATTTACAAGATAATTCCGCTGTTACTGCTGGCAGGGCTGCTAGGTAAAGGGGTGCAAACATGAACGCACATCGTTTTGTAGAATATTTCAACAAAATTAGCATTTTTTCATGCTGAGATGCAAATACTCCTGCAGAGAAAGGGCAACCTCGGGAGACTGTTGCCAAAATTATCCCCTAGACCTGTCAAAAAAGTCACTCTCCCACTTTCCAGATTTCCTCCTGAATGGTAAATGTTCGCACCTAACGCATCACAAAGTTTCAGGTGATATTCCATGAATTATTATACAAAAAATACTTCCTGTATATGCTCCCATGACTGCACATGTAGCCTCTCCAGACTAGGTCGCTATACCACCACCCTTCACACTTCCCTGAAGTCTAAGGACAACCTTAGACTTCAAAAAGCCAAATCAACCGGCAGGTTTTGATTAAGGACACTGGACAATAGACCATATTCACGCTATAAATCAGGGAATCGAGAAATCTGCAGAATATATCATACCCCTATATAGCCTTCATTGATTAAGAGAAAACGTTTAACTCAGTTGAAACCTCAGCAGCATGCAGGCATTGTAGAATCAGGAGTGTTATCTGTAAACATTGGAAGATATCTACACTGCACAGCTACCATATTCATTCATAAATCAACAATAACATTCCAATAAAGAAGGGTGTCTGGCAGGGAGACACGATCTCGCCAGTGCTATTCACCGCCTGTTTACAGACGATGTTCCGAGGCTTGGTTGGAGAACAGTTGGCGATAAAAGGTAATGAAGAATACCTAAGTAATTTACGATTCGCTGATGGCGTCGCCTTGCTGGGTCAATCAGGACATGAGCTGCAAAGCATGATCATTAAGTTAGACATGGAGAACAGAATAGCAGTTCTTAAAATCAACAGGCAGAGGACTTAAATAATGTTCAACACTATCGAAAGGAAACAGCAGTTCAGAATTGGTAGCAGGGTTCCGGAAGTAGTAAGGTAATATGTGAACCTAGGGCAAGTAGTGGCTGCTGATGAATATCATGCGAGGGAAATAACTATAAGAATAAGAGTTGCATGAAAGCAATCTGAGATCATGAATGACGATTTACCATTATCCACCAAAAGAAAAGTATATAACAGATCTATCTTACCAGTACGCTCCTACGGGGCAGATATGTGGAGGCTAACGAAAAGGGTTCAGCTTATGTTACGGACAACGCAGCGAGCTTTGGAAAGAAATATTATAGGCGTAACGTTAAGAAAAGGCAAGAGGGAAGAGTGGATGAGCGACTGAGGGAACAAGCGCAGGTGAAATAAACCCAAGTCGAAATCAAGAGAAAGAAATAGGCTTGGGAAGGGCATGTAATGCGAAGGCAGGATATCCGCTCGTCCTTAAGGGAACGGACTGGTCTCCAAGAAAAGGCAAGCGAAGCAAGGGGGCTTTTGAGTTAACTGGGCGGATGAGATTAAGGAATTTTCGGATATACGGTGGCCGCAACTGGCGAAGGACAGGATTGATTGGAGAGACATGGGAAAGACCTTTGTGCTGCAGTGGGCGTACTCAGGTTGATGATGATGGTGATGATGTGAATGATGGATTCACTTTAAATGAAAGATTTTTATGCGCATCGGACGAACTGACTATTATCTTCACTTGCGCAACCGTTTCTAAAAGATTTCTATATTCAAAAGTTCTTACCCAAGAATGCTGGGCATGATGATGATCTACTAACGGCTTTCGCAGATTGAGATTAAAAGGGCGATATCAGGCCTTTATATTTGAATTTGTTGTAGCTCTCTCTAGAGTGTAGTCGGCTACTAAATACCACACATGGTTCTACTATTCTTAGTGTACTCTTTTTTTACCCTTCATGTGCTAGGTGGCTCTGCAACAAAAGGAGAACATACGCCCAAAAAGTGAAGCTCAAGGATTCTTGCAACATAAAATTCACAAGTCACAACTATTCATGCCATAGGTGTTTTATGTACAGGAAATAAGTGGCGCGCTGATCGCTTATTTAAAAGCATATGAAAGAGCAAGTTTCAGTGATGAAAGAGTTATGTTGGTTGTTCTACCATCCAACAATGCTTTGTTTAGATAAAATGTAGTGCAATTATGGCTGCATACTGAGAGCGTAACGGCGACTGGGAGCCGTATGACTAAATAAAACCTCTTTATGATTCTGAAGAGTCACTCGGTAACTGGGGCGCTTGTACCACCATAGCCTCTGTATGCTTTTTGTGACAAATTATTGAGGGCAGATAAAAAATATAAAAATATTGACCTGGTCAACATTCCATGATAGTGCGGCCGCTAGAGCGCAAAATATTTTTGTGGCTCACCCCGCCTTTTCAGTCTATATATCTCTTCGTTAAGACCCGCTTTATAATAAGCCGGCTTTAAGCTCGTGATAGGCCCTTCAGCGAACAGAACGCAGCTGCTATGCCATGGGTATAAGCTACGTTTTTCATGTCACGTGGTAATGTGTATACCAGAAGAAGTCAGCGCGCGCGACACGTATAAATACTTAAAGAAAACAAAGGACAAGGAGAAGTGTAGTGCACAGAGAACAAACTGAAGGCTTAGCCTTCAGCTAAGGAAAAGAAAACAGAAAAGCATGAGCCCAGAGGAACATTGACTGGAGAAGGGCACCGACAGCAAAGTTATTGCTGATTGGTCTGCTAGTGTCTGTGCAGACACTAGAAACCACCGCTCTTTGTGGGGCATATAAGTTTATTTGTTATTCTTTTGAAATTCGGATGCAACACCTTCTAGTTTGTTCTGCGCAGATTGGCGCACGCGCCCCTATTTGTACCGCGCGCAGTTGTGTATGCTGCATGAGCACCTGGCACACATCTAAGGCTCTGAGCACTCCGCTCACTGTCGCTATGCGACCTATCATTAGCTCGCTGAAGTAAAAAAAAAGGGCATGGAGCGCCGCTGCCATAGTAGCAAAAAGCGAATTCAATTGTTTGGCACTCTGAAATAGCTGTCACCGTGGCAGAATAGTGAGTTCGTTGTATCATAAAGATCGCTCTTACCCGACCGAATGATTACTTGCATGAGAGCTAGCGGCAGAGGCTAGAAATCGGGAATTCCACTACCTCTGAAAAGTATGCCCCTTGTTGCCTCCTTTTTAGAGCGTGTGTGTTAATATAGATAGGGTGTTTTTAAGTTCTTCAGCTAGGCCAGTGCCACTGTGTTAGTTTCTTTAAGTAGTTTCGCACTTGCATGCATCATTTCCGCGTAGTAAATACCACACCCTAAACACAAGTAGCCGTTGTGGCACAGTACGATGCGTCAGAGCGACCAGTTAAGCGGCTGTGTTTGAGGCTTTTCTTTGTGAAGCATTAGACGCTTTTGTTATGTTCAAGAAAAATCCACGAGAGATTATAGCGATCTCTTGACACAGACGCGATTATGCAATGACGTGGCCTGACTTTCCCTGCCGGTGTCCTTGTGGAGCACAAATAATGCTCTAGACCATAGGAGCAATGTTTTAAACCTCCTAGAACGAATACACTAATCTATTCATCAAAACTACTGTATATCCTCTCGCCCGCTCTCTCAGAAGTTGTGGTTCAAATGTCGGTGAATTTTCTTAACCTCATATTTAACTGCGTTGCCTGGTAAAAAAGGGAGTCAGTAGAGCACATTTTCCTCAAAGGATTCCAGAATTTACACCATTTAGTGCGACGATGCTCAAGCATCCCGGGTAACGGAACGAACATGGGAAACGTATTGGCAAAGGCTGGTATTACAAATGACCACGATGAAACCATTCATTTGCAGTATTCGACCAGTTACCAGCGCTTTTGGGTACTGGCAAGTACAGTAATGGGAGGCACACCACACCTTGTGCAATGTTATTATGCTTGAATAGCATCTGCAAATCGAGGGTGGCTCTCCGACATTGAAAAAATCATGGACGCCCAGGCAGGTAATATTTAAGGTACGGCATCACTCTTTTTCTTGAAAAGTGACGTTTCTCATTTTAGTGCGTAAAAATAACCACAAACATACTAACTCCTCTTGGACAAAAAACTATGAATCTCGCTAGTGCCGTAGAAAAGTTAAAGGGTGAATGGTTAGTTGTACTCGGCTAACTGAAGCGAAAAAAAAGCAGACAAAACAGACAAGCTGCTATACACACCAAAAATGATCACAAAAATTCTCAAGCAGAAAGTTTGTGTAGGTAAGGAGCATTTTAGCTATCTAGGAGTTTACTCTCTTGTATACGTAGAAGCTTGTGTTCATATTACGACTAACCTTCATGATTATTATTCTGAAAACAGAAATTGTTTTTTTTGTTAGGCCAGAATAGTTAAAGTCGCACATGGAGAACGTTTTCCTTTAAACTTGACACGCTCATTTATTGCATACGAGGACGTGCAATGAAGTAATATTATTGAGATTCCTTAAAAATATTTCATGTTGTGCCCTGTTGTCTGAACACCTCTGCTTCTGGAGATGCAATATTATCGTATTTTTCACTTTTTGCGCTCATTCCCTGCAACCTCATCACAAAGTATTATAGTTAATTGCACAGGTAATAGGCAGAGCAGCATACATTCCAAAGTGTGATGGTGTGCATTGGATTGTTTGCAAGCTATGACTGTTGGCGTGAGTACCAAATACGGAACTTTTTAAAAAAGATGTTATGATTAAAAATTTCTAAAACTCTTCCGATAGTTTATACCCGCTTATGATATCAACATGATATGCCTAAGATTTCAAAATACCAAAGCAAATTTTATTTCATCAAATAAGCACGTTTCTTTCCAAAGTGAATAGCACAGAAGACTTCGGTTAAATCGGACATATAGCTCGGCGTGCTCGTGAATTCTGATTTAACGCGGACTGAGCACGTAGAATATAATAAGGCGAAGCCTTTTATGGCTTATGCTCGCGGTCGCGTCCGTCCGTGCGCTGGAATCGTGCAAACTGTGGCCTCTCGGCGCAGCGACGCAACCTCCTCCCCTCCTTAGAAACCGGCATGGAGGAATGAAAACTAGGAGAGAGCGCGCTCAGCCTCTGCAAGCTCTCTCCTCTGACGCCGCTGCCGAGGGCCCTTTTGCGCACTGACTCTTGGGAAATAGGCCCCCCACAGTTACCAGACAGCCAACCAGCGGTGCTTTTTAGTGAACGTTCGTGCTCTGATGTAGCGCAGAAGCGCAGCGCCTGTGTTGCAGCTTTGGCGGAATGCGTACCGAGCTCGAGGTTGTCTGAAGGCTCCGCGTCTCAACACTTCTGTTGATAACACTCTGTCAGTTTTTGGGTGCACTGTAGAGGGCGCAGTGGCTTCCAGAGCGCTCACGGCGGACGGACGTGTTTAACGAGCGCTCCGGCGCGCTGCGCAAGATTCTATTTCTCGGGCAGGCGGACTTCGGCCCGCCCATGGGCCCGCCGTTCTCTGCTATTTCCGAGGTACAAGTCGCACCGAATACGCTCGCGCCCATACGCGGTTCCGACGTGAAATGCAGCAGTCAAGTATTTCTCTCTCTCGCTGTCGAGAGAGAGTGCCGGCGGCTTTACGTCTGCCCGTGCGTGGGGTCTCCCGGCCACTGCGCACAATCACTTACAAAAAGAAGTAAACTGTATGTATACATAGCCGCGCGCACGTAGCGTCCTGTCTCGGGCTAATCGCGCGCGCAGCACACTGCACTAGCGGCCGGGGTGGGGCGCCCGGCCGCGTATACCATCCGAGGTAGCACCCACGGAGCGTTCGTGTCACGCGTGCACTACCTGGCGAAGAGCAAGCGGGAAGTCAAGCCCGCCTGCTCGATGAACGCACAGAGGCTCACCATTGTTCTGTCATGGGTGCGCGTACTGCCGCGCGGCCACAGGAGCGCTTCGAGACTGTCCGGGATGATTCCCAGCGCCCTGTAGGCCGCGAGTATCTCGCGACGCGGCGCTGCAGAAGCGGCACAGCGAAGGAACATGCGCTCCAATGTCTCCACTGCGCCGCAGTCAGCGCACGCGTCGCTCGGGGATGGTGGCCGCTGCGGCGAGCGAACAGTTTGTGCTCACCACGGAGCCGTCAGTGAACATAAGCAAATGTTCGCGCAGTTGCTCGTAGAGCGAGAGAGCGAAACCGAAACCGAAATCCGGCTAAGAGCTACCGCTGCCTTGTCACGTGAGGGCCTATTTCCCATTATGCTTTCCATTATATTTTTTATGACTAGGCTTCACGATTGTGACGTCATGCTCCCTCCTAGTTTTTTCTTCCTCCATGGAAACCGGCGTGCCGGTGGGGGGTGCAGCTGTGCATAGCAACCATGACGTCACACAGTAGCGGTAGATCGAGCGCGCGCGCGTCGGCTGTGCCAGCTGCACCGCTGCTCCTTCGCCAGACGTCACGTTGCAGTCGAGTAAGGGAGACGCTTGGCTCCGAAGCGGCCCTGTGATTCCACTCCAAACGGTTCGGGGAACCGGCAGCGGACGCCGGATTCCCCTAACACCAAACGCCAGAAGAACAAGGAGCGAATGCGCATGCGACGACTGAATATGTCACCAGGTGCGGGATGTCGGCGAACACTGTGGTCATTCCACTGGGGCGCCATGTATACCTACAACATGCTATATGCCGTGGGTTGACCACAAGGCTTTCACAAAGCAAACTTTAGAATTCCCGAAGTGTCGTCGGTAATTTTGTACATCTAGAGCGCAAAAGAAACATAGTTTTCTGATGGGACGCTTATATCTGGCCGACATGGACACCAGCCTTGAAGCATACCATCTCCCGTGCGTCCTTCCCTGGAATACGCATCAGTCATTAGGAATCCCTACCAAATCACCCTAACCTATCTACTTAAAGCCGTTTAGAATACATCAGCTCAATTTATCTTCTCTTCCTGCTAGTGATTCAAAATTTTTAATCTCCTAAAGTAACGTTCAACACGCCGTGACTAGCTATGCGCACAGAATTCGCTAGGCTATCTTTTGACATATACTATATCATAGCAACACATCATTTGCACGGCCGCATATTTTACCACGACCTCATACCTCACAGGGCGTCGATCATGTCTACATAGTTAACCGTATCTTCACCCGGACGAAAAGTGCAAGAATGAGCCCTTAATCTTAACTATAAAATAATTTGAGCACGCGGTGACGAAAAATCACAAAATAGATTGGGACAAGGCAAGAATCATCGAAAAAGAGAAACTGACAACATCACGGCTTCATCTCGAGTCCCTGGTGATACAGACGACGGCTCACACGCTTAATCGCAACGAGGGCAATCTTAACACGATTTACGCGCAATCCTTACGGCGATTATTATAGCTTTTAAAGACGAACCCTCTTGGTGTGATTCCATTGTGAACAAGGCCCCCGTTCTGGGCGCCGAAACGTCAATTACAATTTTTTCATTTTACTGGTCGGCATCTCTTTTTTTTAAAAATAAAATAAATGAATGAATTACCCTCAAGGATCGCCATAATTGCAGAGTCTTCGTTATTACATTTAGTAATATTAGCCTAACTAGAATTCTAGTTCTTCCAGTGAATTAATTACTTTGCTACACGGCGCATCAAGAATCGCTCTTCTAGCCGCCGCGGTAGCTCAGTGGTTACGGTGCTCGGCTGCTGACCCGAAAGACGTGGGTTCGATCCCGGCCGCGGCGGTCGAATTTCTACGGAGGCGAAATTCTAGAGGCCCGTGTACTGTGCGATGTCAGTGCATGTTAAAGAACCTCAGGTGGTCGAAATTCCGGAGTCCTTCACTACGGCGTCTCTCATATTCTGAGTCGCTTTCGGACGATAAACTCCATGCACCAAACCTAATTCTAAATTTAACATCACGTTTTAGAAAAGTGATGTTCAGCATTTCCTTCGCTTTTCTGTCATCATTTTCTGTCTTTCTCTCCAGCTTTCTTGCCGATTTTCATCCATCCCACATTGAAACAATAGTCACTTTTGTATGGCCGCGAAACTATCCCTCTCTAAGGATCTTCAAACGTCGACAATGTGCTCGGTTGGAGTTCAAGCACCGATCGTTCACTGTCCCGAAAGGACATTACAGGGATTGTGTTGCCTCCGGAATCGAAGTTCTGCGCATCAATCATTCTGATAGATGATTGTGACGCTAGTCGCGTTTAAAGAAAAACGTACGTCGCTTGCGTTGCCTAGAAATGTTGAGAAAATGTAGCGGACGCACCCTAGGTATCGCCTGAACTGTGCCCTTTCTGCGGTGCTCGCGGCGCTGTTTCTACTCAGTCAAATATCAAGTGCCGATCGTATTATATAGAACACACTCAAAACGAACTAATATATTTCCACGAAACTTTGTACTGTTTCTTCATTTTTCAAAGCTGCTGGCACGCCGCTTTATCACTTTTTTTAGTGACGGAAGACGTGACCAGATTTTTCCTTGATCGCATCCAGTCGGAGCCGGTTGTATGTTGTTCCAGAATGTTCTAGTAACTTTGCACACTTTATCTCGAAAGTTCCCTAACAGCTTTAAACTTAACACAGCCTAGAGCAGCGGGAACTCGATTCGACGACCATCGAGCACGCTTGTTGTAGGCCAACCCCAACTAGTTCAGTTGTTTGTGGGCGCAAGTCAGCCCAAATCAAGGGTTTTGTTAAGGAGGAACTTTCGTCATCTTCTTGCTCACCGAACTTCAGTCACCACTACGTGCATCTGCTGAAGGTGCCGCCCTGCTATCCTGCTATGCCCCTCACAATGGAACCTGGTGCACACTCAGCGCCCGTCGTGCTTCGTCAGGCCCGTGCGCCACCGATGTTTCATGAAGAGCCACACGAAGAAGATGTAAAAGACTGGCTGGACAGGTACGACCGTGTGGCGCAGTCAGGCTGATGATGGTGATAGTGAAATAAACCAAATAAATAAAGAAAGCAACCTGTCGACATCAGGTTGCTTGCCGAGAAACGACGATGATCCTCAACCGACCACGTCGTATAAAGACTGCACACAAAGCGCCGACACCGCATACAACAACCTCGACCACGACGAAAAACGCCTTCAAAACGACGTCGCCACCCAGAAAAGATTCGACCACACGTCCCAAACACGATTAGCATACTCTAAAAATCCGTGATGCGACTCCGAGGACGACGTGTAACGCCAGAGCCAGGACATCCGACTTAGAAGTGAATATCGACGGCCGGAAAGTTACCGCTCTGGTCGACAAAGAAGCTGATTATTCGGTGATGAATACAACATTCGCTGCGCAGCCGATGAACGTAAGAACCGCTTGGGACGACCCAAAAATTCGCACCGCAGAAGGCCACCTTATTAAGCCATCACTACGATGCGCAGTGCGAGTCACTGCGAAGGGACATGTCTATCCCGCGACCTTCCTTCTGCTATGGCAATGACCCCGCGAAGTGATCTTCGGCATGAATTTCCTTAATGGGGATCAGGCGATCATTGACCGGTGATCCAAGCTGGTCACGCTTTCGGCGGAAGACCACGTTGCGCTTAGTGTCCTGGAGGAACACGTGAGTTCTCCACCCCACTCAAGCGTCATCGTCACCGCAGGCGCCTTGGAAGTGAATAACACTGAAGCCATAATTGAGGGGAACATTCAATTGCTTCTCGGCTGAGGAGTCGGCATCGCAAGAAGCATCGCAAATTTCTGCAAAGGACAAGCTGAAGTACTGCTGATTAACTTAAGCGAAGACTACCGGCACGTTAACAGATGAACGACGAGTGCTTCCATCGACGAAATATCCGATGTACGAGACTCCTTCGCCCTTTTTGGCCCATTCATAGAGATTCTCCTTACTAAGAGAACTCGTCCACTTTCGAGAGTAACCCGGCCGTGCCCCGGGACACACAAGACCAGATCCACAACCTGCCTCAAAACTGCAGCGAGTGCTCCACGTCATCGCCGAAGGTCCGAAAAACGCCGATCGTCAAGGATCGCATTATAACCGACCAGCACACCCGATCTTTCCGTCAAAGCCCCTACTGAGTGTCGCCGCGAGAACGACAAGCCATCCGGGACCAGGTGTAAGAAATGCTTCGCGACAACGTCATCCAAGCTTCTGACAGCACCTAGGCTGCACCAGTTGTTGTAGTGTGAAAGAAAGCTGGCGCTCTTCAATTCTGCGTTGATTACCGCCGCTTGAACAACATCACAAAGCAAGTGTACCCCCTCCCCCGCATCGACGACACACTAACCTTGCTCTGTAAAGCTAAGTATTTCTCATCGATGGACTTCAAAGGCGGCTACTGGCAAATTGAGGTAGGTGAAAGCGATCGCGTGAAGACCGAATTGATCACTCCAGATCGGCTCTTCGGGTTCAAGATGACGTCATTTGGCCTCTGTTCCTCTACCGCGACAATTTAGCGAGTAATGGATACAGTGCTGGCAGGCCTGAAGACGCAGATTTGTCTGGTATGTTTAGACGACATCGCTGCCTTCACCTCGAACTTTTAAGAACACCTAAATAGGCTTCGAATAGTACTAGACGCTATTAAGTCATCCAGCCTAAGCTTGAAGGCAGAGAAGTGTCACTTTCCCTTTGAAGAGCTGCTGTTTCTAAGCCAAATCATTAGCAAGTAGGGAGCACGCCAGACCCGCAGAAAACAGCTGCTACAGCAGCAATGTTTTGCACCACCGACCGATCAGAAAGCTGTGCGCAGATTCCTCCGACTGGTCGCGTATTACCGACGACTTGTCAAGAAATTCTCGCGCATCGCCGAGCAACTATCATACCTGACATAGGCAGACGTGCAATTTAAATGGAAAACGTCGCAACTAGAAGCATTCAAGGAACTTCAGCGTCCTTTAGAGTCCCCACCGATCCTCGCCAACGTTAATGCAATCACCGAGACTGAAATTCAAACCGAAGCAAGTAGCGTGCGCCTAGGCTCTGTCCTCGTTAAGAAAACTGAAGGAGTGGAGAAGGTAATCGCATACGCCATCTGCTCCCTGTCCAAGGCCTATGCTAATTATAGAACAATTGAGATGGAGTGGCTTGCCATCATCTGGCCTGCGTCGATATTCCGCCCCTATCTTTACGAACGACTGTTCAAGGCGGTCAGCGATCACCACGCACTGTGCTGGCTTGCCAGTTTAAAGGACCCTTCCGGCCCCATCGCTTGATGGAGCATGCGGCTCCAGCAGTTTGATGTAACCGTCGTTTACAAGTTCGGGCGCAAGAACTCTGACGCCGACTGTCTGTCACGAGCCCCTCTAGATGCACCACCGCCGGACGACGCTGAGGACGCCTTCCTGGGACACATCAGCTCCAGCTCTTTTGTACAACAGCAACGCACGGAACCCGACATAAAATGCCTCATCGAATACTTGGAAGGAAAGGTTTCTTCGCCCCCCGCCTCGTTAAAGCAAGGATTGTCTTCGTTCTGTTTACAGAATGATGTCCTCATGAAGAACTTTTCAGCGAACAAGACAGCCTACCTCTTTGTTGTACCTGTAAGTATGCGCGGATAAGTTCTTCAGGCCTCACACGACGAGCCGACAGCTGGACATCTCGGGTTTCCTCGCACCCTCCGCCGCATTCAAGACAAGTATTACTGCCCCGACTGTCTGCCGATGTCGCACATTATGCAAAAACCTGCCGAGATTGTCAGCGACGAAAGACCCCTCCAACCCGACTAGCAGGATTTCTCAACCACATTGAACCCCCTCGAGGGCGTTAAAGCAGATCGGTGTGGACTTGCTTGGCCCTTTCCCGAAATCATCATCTGGAAATAAGTGGATCATTATAGCGACCGGCTACCTGACCCGCTACGCCGAGGCAAAAGCCCTACCGAACGGAACAGCGGCAAAAGTCGCCAATTTTTTAGTGGAGTACATTCTTCTGCGACACGGCGCCCCCGATGTGCTCATCACTGACAGAGGAACAGCACTCACAGCGGAACTGACACAAGCCATCCTCCATCACAGCCAAACCAGCCACCGGAGAACAACTGCATAACACCCGCAGACCGGCGGACTGACCGACAGCCCAAACAAAACCATCGCCGATATGCTCGCTATGTATGTCGATGACGAGCACAAGACCCGGGATGTAATTCTGCCTTACATCGTCTGTGCCTTCAACACCGCGGTACAGGAGACCACCCAAATAACGACTTTTAAGTTCGTCCATGGCAGGAAGGCCATGACCACGCTAGACGCTATGCTGCCCAGCGTTGCCGAAGAAGATAACGTCGACGTTGACGCCTACATTCAACGCGCAGAACAAGCTCGAAGACTTGCCCGATTACAGATCAAAGACCAGCAGCGGACCGACACCAGACGCTACAACTTATGAAGATGCAACGTGGACGAGTCTGAGTTTGGACGGCCATTCGCCGCCGCGGATTGCGTGTAAAGCTTTCGCGCTGCTATTACAGCCCGTATAAGGTTCGTCGGCTAGGCGAACTGGGCTATGAAGTCATCCCTGACGAAATGATTACATCCGAGCGACGCCGTTGCGACCAGAAGTTGTCCACGTCGTCCATCTAAGGCCCTACTGTGCACACTAAAGGACGCTGCGTTCCAGCACTCTTTGCAAAGTCCGTTTTATTTTGTAGTCGCCTTATCTATTAATGCACCGGGTTGATACTTCTTTGACAGGGTAGTAATGCCGCGAATCGTGGTAGTGTTTGTTCATTCGTCAAAGGTGCCGGCACGCCGCTTTATCACTTGGTTTGTGATGCAAGACGCGACCAGATTTGCCTCGATTGATCGCATCCCGCCGGAGCTGGTTCTATGTTGTTCCAGATTATTCCAGTAACTTCGAACGCTTTATCTAGAAAGATCGCTGTGAGCTTGAAATTGAGCACAGCCGACAGCGGCGGGCGTTCGGTTCGACGACCACCAAGCACGCTTGCTGTTATACCACCCGTAGACTAATTCAGTTCTTTGGTGACGCAAGTCAGCCCTAATAAAGAGTTTCCTTTAGAAGCCATTTTCGCTATCTTCCGGTATTCCGGACTGCAGTCACCACTACTTGTTAATATGCAAGGTCTAGAGAGAGTCACCTCAATTTGGCCCGCGTCAGTGTATACATTTATCCCGCTGTGCAGCCAGTTTGTAATGCCAGATTGGTCGGCGACTTCAGGGAACTGCGCAATTTTTCTTCTTCTTAGGCATTTTCTTCTAACACACTCCTACCGCATAAACGGTAGGTCTTAGCCTTTTTGTTTTGGACACGAAACGGCAGTCACATTATCGGCGAGTAAAGCTGTTGCCATTAAAATATAGCGAAGCTGATTAAGTATGTGCCTTTGCGATTAATTAAAGCTGAAAAAAAAATACGGAGGGTATACAGGTACCATTAAATATTTCCAGACCTATTCCTATACATTCAAACCATGTTTCGCTAATGGGATTGTTATGCAGTCAACGGGGCTGAATTCGTTGCGCTGCTGAAAACAAGCAGGGCTCAGCAATTATAACTTTGGGAAGGCTGACGTCTTCTATTCAATTACTGTGTTTATTTATTTAAAAATTCTATATTTATACAAGCAGACGTAAAATTGGCTTGCTGGAATATTTTTCAAGCTAATGAATATAATACTTTTTTTTTTAATTTCTTCCCTCCAACCTGTCAGAATGAATTGAAAATGCGGCCCAGTGGAAACTGAGGAAGGCAGTGGGAAAAGTAAAGCTAATTGTTTCTTAGAGACAGAGAGCAGGAAGAAAATCTGTAAAGAAAAGGAAGAGTGATAGCCAATTTTCTCAGTGTACACATGTATACGCACAGTGTGGTCGGCTTTTATGCTTTCTTATACTAGCAATGAGCAGAAAATACATCCTTCTGCGGAATATTTATCCTTTGCGGCGCTTATAAAAATGAAACCGCATTTCTTATAAACTGACTTAGAGGTTTTTGCGTTTGTATTATGTTTTGTTAGCATTTGAGGGTATAAACATACCGGTGGTGTCAAACACACTGCCAATATTGACATAAATTTGGCCTTATCAGGTTGTTTTCAGTACCAAAAGCACATTGATAGTATAAAAGTCTGCAGATTGAAATCCGAAACTTAAGAAGAATGCGGACAATTGTGATTAGCCGCGGTGATGGCTCCGTGGTTATGGAGGTCGGCTGCTGATCCCGAAGACGGCCACGGCTGTCGCATTTCGATAGAGGTGAAATGGTACAGGGACGTGTCAGGAAACCTTAAAAAGCCATATGCGGTCTAAATTTACGCAGCACTACAGGGACATGTGAGAGCACTTAAAAAAAAAAAACAGTAAGCGGTCGAAATTTGCGGAGCCCTCCAGTAACGTGTCTCTCACAGCATCAGTCGCATTGGGGCAGTAAACCCCTATAAAGCACGAACCATTTATGATTGTTGGCAGCAGAAATCAACAATGTCAGCAGATGCACTATGTTGTCTCGTCGCAAATCGCAAGCATGATGCACATACCTGTAAAAGGTCAAGTCTCGAAAGCGAACGTCAGTTGTTCAATCTGCGTCATTAACACTCGCATAGTCATTCCTACAATCTTTCTCTCCCCTCTTCCTTCGTATTCTTCCCCACATTCTTCTATGCCACAAAGAAGTTCGGCTTTGAGCTCATAGAAGTGGAAAATATGCTTCTGCGATCTACAAGAAACGACAGTTAGGAAATTCTTACGTCCACCATGCCGTAGGGTTCGCGCTGTTGTCGCCACCTAGCCTGATGATATTCGTACCAATTTTGCAGTGTTGACCATATATTTCGCTCCACACGTTTTACACAGCAAAAGACCTGTCACCACTTAATAACAGCTGCCGTGGACTATAGTGCACATTGTAAGCGCTGGTCGGTTTGTTTTCGGTCTTAGCGCTCCAGCAGTACGTGTGCCATTAAAACAGGATTTCAAAACGCCATCGTAATGAGCTCGCGCTTGGTTTTGCCCTAATCCTTTGATACTGAGCTCTCCTGTCGAACGCGCTCCCCCTTGGCCAAACCCTTTCAAACCTCTCTCAACTACCTCTGCTGAGGTGCACCTCTTGAAGCTGTCTATATTTGGAAGCCCTTATTTGATGCGCGCCTTCGCCTCCTCTCACTGTTGTTTTTCTATCGTGACTTCCTGTAGGAGTTTCTGCACCGTGTCCAACATCATACTTTAACAAAAAAGGGGGATTTCTCAGCAAACAAATGACGAACTATGAAGCTACCTGGTGCACAAGGAAGCTCAGTACATTAATCTTACCGAAAGAGGCGGCGAATGGCTCCAACACTAACAGTTGCCTTGCAACCGACCGTTACAAGCTTTCACGCCGAGCCGTCTAGTTTCAGGTAAACGAATGCCGGGGATTACAGTAAAAGGCTCGCATTTACAAGTGCAAGGATATATATATTGAAGCGGGTAAACGACGACGACAATGAGCGATGGCACGAGTGGGAGGAGTAGAAGACGACAGCGAAGTTCGGACTGTGTTCTCGGTGCCGCTCGCAGCTGTTCTTTTCCATTTGTAAATATTTGTAAATATATTCTTTCCCGCAACATATTTGGTGGAGGTGCGGATTTCCCCTACGTCTACCGAAGACGGAGCTCCGCAGCGGCCGCCAGTTGCCTTCACTCATCATAACCCAAGACGCCTCCCAGCAAACCTCAGCCCCGGCCATGACATCACTCGTTCTTTCTCCCCCTCGTGAACCTGGGACATTTTCTGGTACCGACAATACTGTCGTCGACGACTGAATCAACATGTACGAACGCCTGAGTACCTACAACCGCTGGGATCCGAGCTTTATGCTGGCAAATGTAATCTTCTAAAAGACACCGCCCGGGTCTGGTATGAGACGCACGAAGACCATATGACCAGCTGGGACGTGTGCAAAGAGAAACTGCGCGAATTGTTTAGACGGCCGCTCGGCCGAACGCTTGCCGCTAAGAAGGACCTCGCCTCCCGAGCTCAAACATCTACGGAGTCCTATGTGTCGTACATTCAAGGTGTGCTGGCCCTCTGTCAGAAAGTTGACGCCAACATGCCCGAGTCTGAGAAAGTCGGCCACGTGTTGAAGAGAATCGCCGACGATGCGTTCAACTTGCTCGTATACAAGAACTGCACTACAGTCGACGGAATTATTAAGGGATGTCGACGCTTCGAGGAAGCCAAAAGCAGGCGTATTAGCCAGCCGTACACACGCCTCCCCAACACGGCTGCGACTGTCTCATGTGAAGACCTGCGACACCGGGAAACTCCAGCGCCTCCAGAAAATGTGACCCGTATCATCCGACGCGAGCTCGAAGCTATGTCCCCTGCCCCTCTGCATCTACATGATGGCGACAACCGCTTGCCTGCCATCTCTCTGGTACAAGCTGTCGTCCGCCAAAAGTTCACAATTATTGGTTTCCAGCCCGTCAGCCCCGTACGGCCTTCACCACCCCCTGAAATCACTGCGATTGCTCCTGGACGACCTTCGTACTTCACTCCACGTCGTCGAAACCATAACGACTGGCGGACAATCGACGACAGGCCCATTTGTTTCCACTGCCAACGCATTGGCCACATCTCCCGTCACTGTCGAAATCATTGGTCCCGTCGAAGCCCATACCGTCCTCTAGGCTCCCACCACGACGACGAGCAGCCCAGCCACTACACATCCCCTCCAGCCGAGCACAGTGCTACAGTCGACGGCCAGATTCCCCGCTCCAGCCGCTCCCCGTCCCCTCTGCGTCGACAGTCTCGTTCGCCCCAACGCCGTCGCTCCTCTCCTGGCCCCTACGGTCGCTCGCAAGCGGAAAACTAGACGCTGCTGTGTCTGGAGGTGATGCTGCAGTAAAGCCCCAGTCCCAAAATCCTCGATTAGCCCTTCGCGCACACCAAAATTTGCTCGCCATTCATGTCGATGGAGTGCCTGTGAGAACCCTGATCGATACAGGCGCGCACGTATTCGTCATGAGTTCAACCCTAAGACGCCGCCTCCGAAAAGTACTGACCCCTGCACTCAAAGCTGTTCTCCGCGTTGCCGACGGCGGGACGCCTCCTGTTGTTGGACTATGCACAGCCCGTGTGACCATATCCGGCCGCCATACATCCGTTCTGTTCTCTGTTCTGGACCAGTGTCCTCATGAAGTCATTCTTGGCCTCGACTTCCTGTCTGAGCATTCAGCCCTCATTAACTGCGCCACTAATGTTGTTCAGCTTGTGCTGTCGACTTTGTCCGCCTACCGCCTCAAGCCGCAACTTACATTTCTTCTTCATCTGTTCCCCCTGTACCTGATGGTCACAACGTAGTCACTCAGGAACTTGACGTCGCCCTGACGCACAGCATTGCGCTTCCACACACTGTATTTACAATGTCGGCCAACCGAGCGTACCTTCCGGTCCTGTACTTTGGTTCATCCATCCAACCGCTCCCGCAAGGCGTCTCACTCGCCACGCTGTGCCCTGCTGCCGAATGTGTGATATCAGTGGTCGACAGCTGCTTACCTTCCACTCATCAATGCCGGTTGCCTGCGGCCCCATCAACGGAGAACCCAACTGACGACTACGCCGACATGATCGCTTCTGACCTACCGCCGATGCAAGCTCGCGATCTTAGGTGCCCCTTATAATTTTTCCGCGACATCGTCGACTTTCATAGCCGTGTTTTGTCTCGGACCTCTGTGGTGACGCATCACATAAACAGCGGTGATTCCGCTCCTCTTCGCAGACGTCCGTACCGAGTGTCCAGCGCCGAACGCACCGTCATAAATCAAGAGGTGGACAAGGTGCTCGCAAAAGACATCATCGAGCCCTCGTCAAGTCCTTGGGCTTCACCGGTCGTCCTGGTGAAAAAGGACGGCAGCTGGCGCTTCTGCGTTGATTATCGACACCTCAACCTCGTCACAAGAAAAGACGTATATCCACTCCCGAGGATAGATGAAGCATTAGATTGCCTCCACGGCGCCAAATATTGCTCTTCAATTGATCTTCGATCGGGGTACTGGCAAATTGCCGTTGATGAAAAGGACCGCGAGAAGACCGCCTTCGTGACGCCTGATGGCTTATACCAGTTTAAAGTCATGCCCTTCGGCCCCTGTAACGCCCCGGCTACCTTCGAACGAATGATGGACTCCCTTCTTCGCGGCTTTAAATGGTCCACCTGCCTCTGTTACCTAGATGATGTTGTGGTTTTCTCGCCTACTTTTGCCACGCACCTCGAGCGCCTCTGCAATATTCTGACAGTGTTTCGCAACGCCGGACTTCAGCCGAACTCATCGAAATGCAAGTTCGGTCGCCGCCAACTCACTATTCTCGGACACCTCGTTGACCCTTCAGGTGTACGCCCATATCCCGTCAAAATTCAAGCTGTGAAGGACTTTCCTCTTCCAAGGTCGTCGAAAGACGTGCGCAGTTTTGTCGGCTTGTGCTCGTATTTTCGCCGTTTTATCAAAGATTTCGCCGGCATCGCCCGTCCCCTCACTGATCTTCTTAAGAACGACGCCCCCTTTATCTGGGACCCTGCTCAAGAGAACTCATTTTCACCCGTCGTCCATTTGCTGACCACTCCGCCCATCTGAGCACATTTTGACCCATCCTCTCCCACAGAGGTTCGCACCGACGCCTCCGGATATGGCATCGGCGCCGTGCTAGCCCAACGTCAACAGGGTCAAGATCGCGTCATCGCTTATGCCAACCGCCTACTTTCAGCCGCAGAGCGAAATTACGCCATTACTGAGCGCGAGTGTCTCGCCCTTGTCTGGGCAGTAGCTAAATTCAGACCCTACCTGTTCGGTCGTTCATTCGCTGTTGTCACCGATCATCACGCTCTCTGTTGGCTGTCTTCACTAAAAGATCCCACCGATCGTCTTGGTCGCTGGGCTTTGCGCCTCCAAGAATACTCATACTCCATCGTGTACAAGTCAGGGCGTCATCACCAGGACGCTGACTGTTTATCCCGATACCCTGTGGAACCACCTGACCTAGAGGACGCTGAGACCCTGCCCTGAGGCAGGGCAGGGCCAACGAACAGCGCCACGACTCATCTTTACGACCTATCTTTGATGGCATCCGTTCTGCAAACCGATCTCCGTCTCTGAACCTTTATGTGCTCCAGAACGGCATTTTGTACCACCGCAACCTACGCTCCGATGGCCCTCCGCTCCTGCTCGTCATACCCCAACGTCTACGCTCTTCTGTCCTTGAAGAACTGCACGATTTGCCGACAGCCGGTCACCTTGGCGTGTCCCGCACGTACGCTCGGGTGCGGCATCGCTTCTTTTGGCCTGGTCTGTATCGTTCCGTCAAGCGTTACGTGGCCGCTTGCGACCTGTGTCAACGTCGAAAAAGGCCCTCTGCTTTGCCTGCCAGTCCTCTGCAACCCATTGACATACCTCCGGAACCTTTTCACCGTGTTGGCCTCGACCTTCTTGGCCCTTTTCCGACGTCCCGCTTCGGCAACAAGTGGATCGCTGTCGCAACTGATTATACGACTCGGTACGCCATCACGCGTGCTTTGCCGTCCAGCTGCGCTACCGATGTCACCGATTTTCTTCTGCAAGAAGTCATCCTTCACCATGGCGCCCCTCGTCAACTGCTCACCGACCGCGGTCGTTATTTTCTATCCACAGTAGTTCACGACATTCTTCGTTCGTGTGACACACAGCACCAGCTCGCGACATCTTACCACCCAAAAACCAATGGGCTTACGGAAAGGTTCAACCGCACGCTCACCGACATGTTAGCCATGTACGTATCGCCAGACCACCGAGATTGGGACGCAGCCTTGCCTTATGTGACGTTTGCATATAACTCTTCCCTTCATGACAGAACAGGCTAGTCTCCTTTCTACCTTTTGTTTGGTAGGCATCCCACCTTGCCTTTGGACACACTTATGCCGCCTTCTTCAGTCCCCACCACTGCTTACGCTCGGAACGCCATCTCCCAGGCCACGATGGCGCGCCAAATAGCACGTACTAGGCTCCAAGCCTCTAAGTTTCCCAGAAGTCCGCCTACGACCACCGTCACCAGGCAGTCGAATATACCCCGTGATCACTCGTTCTTCTCTAGACGTCCTCACGCAGCGTCGGTCTCTCCGAGAAGCTCCTTTCTCACTACCGGGGTCCTTACCGTGTCGTGCGCCGTGTTACCGACGTGAACTATCAAATTGCTCCCCTCGAGACCTGGCCATCGTCCTCTGCCGCCAGCACCGACATCGTCCACGTATGTCGCCTTAAACCTTACCACGACGCTAATACGTCGCCGCCCTAACGCCGAGACGGCGTTTCAGCAGCCGGGGGTCCTGAAGCGGGTAGACGACGACGACAATGAGGGATGGCACGAGTGGGACGAGTAGAAGACGACAACGAAGTTCGGACTGTGTTCTCGGTGCCGCTAGTAGCTGTTCTTCTCTATTTGTAAATATTTGTAAATATATTCTTTCTCGCAACACTATCAATAAAAAAGCAATCAGAGTACAAGTGTAAATATCTCAAGGATCAAATGAGTAACTTTAAAAGTAAAGCAATGTGTTTACATTTGTCACTATCCCGTTGGTTATGGCGCTCAGCTGCTGACACGGAAGACGCGGGTGTGATCCAGGCCACGGAGTCGCATTTCAATCGTGGCAAAACGCTAGAGGCCCCCGTACTGTGCGATGTCAGTGCACGTTAAAGAACCCGATGTGGTCGGAATTTCCGGAGCCCTCCACTACGGCGTCGCCAATAGCCTGAGTCAGTTTTGAATGTTTAACCCTACAATCCATGAACGATTTGTGATTATCCGCAGTACTAATCAACAGGGCAGCCCAACGCAAATCGCCAGCACCATGCACACACCTGGAAATGCTCGTCTCACAAGCGAACATCATGGTGTCCGCCTTGTGTTCAATCCGCGCCATTCGAACTCGCACATAATTGTCCCTCCGGTCCTTCGCTCACCTTTTCCTTCGCATTCTTTCCCACCCTCTTTGATGCCTTAACGAAGCTCGGCTCAGAACTCACAGAAGAGGGACATTGGGGTCTGTCAGGTACAAGCGCCGACAGGTAAATTCTTTCGTCCACCGTGCTGTAAGGTTTGCGCTGTTCACGACGCCTGGGTTGTTGATATTTCTACAGATTCTCCTTTGCAGCGTTTACCATATCCTTTGCCCGACACGTTGTGTGCGGCAAAAAAAGCTGTTGGCAATCAACAGCTTCAGTGGACCAGTGTGCACTGAGAACGCTGATCGTTTCGATTTCGGTCTTAGTTCTCCAGGAGTGTGTTCATATGAAACGATTTACAAACACCATCATTGTGAGCTGTAGCTTGCTTTGGTCCGAATGCTCCGACCTTGTGCGTTCCATTCGTACATGCCAGCCCTTGGTCCATTCCTTTGAAACCCCACTCTCACGTCTCTAAACTCCGTCGTGCTCGTCGCTTCTGCTATTCGCCCTCTTTCGGTTATGGTATCGCCGCAGCCTTCCACTCAACGAAGAAAATTTCGATTAGGAGCAGCGCCCTTAGCTAAGACTGTGCTTTGAGAGCGATAACCGATAAAGCCTGTCCTTTGCGAACCTCCCTCAGCGGGCCAAGGCGCACATCTTTTGGCTGGATTTATTTGGAAGCTCGTATTTGATGCGCGCCACTAAGACCTCTCATGGCTGTTTTTCTATCCTGATTGCGTGGGGAGTTAGTGTACGGTGTTTGAAGGATATACCTGTAACAAAAAAATGTGGAGTTTTCGGTTAACAAATGCTTACAAAAGAATATGGTGCACATGTTTAGCAAATAAAGCTTATCCAAACAGGCTACGAATTACATTAATAATGGCAATAGCAGTTTCTGGGTTTCGCGGAGTCGCTGTCGCCATTGTCCGTTGTAACCAGAAGTAGACATATTAGTCGCACTTTAAGCTGCGAAGCCAGTGGAGCGGCAGCTTGGAAAGCAAAAAAAAAAAGGCGCATAACTGCTGTCTTGGAACAGTGGACACCTCAATCGTGTTTTAAGCTATCTGGCGGCAGTGACAGATGTGCGCTGCATTTTCAAAAATACTTGAACATATTCTTTCTGGCCATATCTGAGCCTTCTTGGAAACCAATCACGTAATTGACGACGGGTTACAGGGTTTTCGTAAGGGCTTTTCTACAGTGACCCAACTTCTGGAGACGATTCAGGACTTTGCCGCAGCCATTGAAAACCGGTGTAAAATTGATGTCAATTTTTTTAGATTTTGAACAAGCATTTCACAGCGTCTCACACAAAACGTTCTTGCTAAAACTAAAGAATATCTTGAAAAACGATTTACTGTTGGCGTGGGTACAGGCGTACCTATCGTCTCGATCTCAGCCCATATCAATCGGTAATGCTTGTTCGAGCCCAGCTTTGGTGATGTGCGGTATCCCAGAAGGCTCAGTGCTCAAGCCATCGTTTTCTTTATGAATGACATTGCTAAAGAAATTCCTGTCAAAATCAAGCTGTTTGCCGACGATTGTGTATTATCTCATGAATACGAACTCCTGCTGACCAGCTTGTTTCTTAATGGCGCATTGGCTAAAATGCATGATTGGTGCTCAATGTGGCAGATGAGCATTAATACTAAAAAAACAATATCAATGTCTGTCATGCGGAAGATGGTCGGTTGGTTGTAGGGGTTTAACGTCCCAAAGCAACTCAGGCTATGAGGGACGCCGTAGTGAAGCGCTCCGGAAATTTCGACCACCTGGGGTTCATTAGCGTGCACTGATATCGCACTGCACACGGGCCTTTAGAATTTTGCCTCCATCGAAATTCAGCTGCCGCGGCCGGGATCGAACCCGCGTCTTTCGGATCAGCAGCCGAGCGCCGTAGCTACTGAGCCACCGCGGCGGGGCTGTCACGCGGAAGAAGCAGCCATTAAGTTTTGCCTATACTATTAATATTCGTGCTCTGTCTACCATGGACAGCTACAATACTTGGGATTAACGATTAGCTCTGATCTACGGAGGAACAAACACATTTTTAAATAAAAAAAGATATGAACAGACATGGCTATTTAAGAAAGTGTCTCCTGCACTCCACACAGGAAATTAACTTACTAGCATACAAAATCTTTATCCGACCTGCTTTAGTCTACGCCTATGTGCTGTGGGACCCTTATACTAAGGGAAACATTAAAACACTAGAAAATAATCAAGCAAAGTGAGTGCGATTTATTTATAATTCATACAGCTGGCAGACGTCCCCTACCATGCTACTTGACCAAGGAAATTTGGAGTCTTTGCAGCTCAGGATATACCGAGACAGGCTTAAGTAGATGTTTATGATTGTTCGCAACAAGTAAAGAATTAACAGCAGCAAGTACACTGAGCTCATCCCGGGTCGTTCAACAAGATCCTACTATTCTTCAGAAGTAAACGAGTAATCATGCCGCCCTGAAACATATCAGAATTCTTTTTTCCCCCGTACTGTGCGGAAATGGAATGTCCTGAAAACAAATTTTATAGAGGCTTCTACTGTAGAGTCGTTTATGGCTTTTCTTTGAATTGATAGCAATTTGGAAGCATTCAATAATTTTTTTTCTTCTTTCCCCTAGAGTGCTCTTTTTGACGCGAGGTGTCGCCAAATATTGAAGAATGTTCTTTCATTTTCTCGTTCATTTCTTCTGTATTGTGTACTGAATAGCGTGTACTAAAAGGTGTTTTCTTTTTGGCAATGTGTATTTTAAAACCCACTCCTGGTTAAAGCTTTGCAATGAAGCCAGGAGTCTTTAGCAAATAAATAAATAAATAAATAAATCACGCCCACGACCCACATACTTCTTCACCACGAGACTGCACACCGGGCAACCTTCCCCAGCTACACATCTACACATTCAGATACCACTAAAACACCCAGGGCGTCCACACTCATCCATCACAGCCTCACCTACAAAAGTCATCACATCACGTATTAGACGCCCTGCGTGATCACAGAACTTATACATTACACATATTCAATTCATTCATTCTTTATAGCAAATGTATGCCACCCCCGTCCCAGCCTATGGCCCCGCTAGAATCACTTCTGCGAAAAGTACACTATCCAGCAGGGAAACATCCCCTACTCATCGCTGGGGACTTCAACAGTCACCATACTGACTGGGAAAACACAACCACGACACTTCGAGGTGGCTGGCTCTGGCTGCTCTTGCAGAACCTACAACTCACTGTACAAAACACGTTTCAGTCGCCTATGCGGATCGGTAACAGTGTCAGCATGGACACTATTCCGGACCTGACGCTGAGCCGCTACATCCGCGGTGTTACCTGGAACACAACACAAATAACACTGGGCAGTGATCATTACTATATAAAAATCACTGTCCTGTACCAACCACCCCGTCGCGTAAATACAACACACAAACGAATTTACTGTGATGCCCTTAGCGCTGCACGCACCGGCCTTCTAGAATTCCCGTAGCAGCAGACATCGACGCATGGGTGCAATCACTCAAGCATGACGTTCACCACAACACGCGACACAGTGAAACTACAACCGAAACCCCTACCCTGGGCACACGCCTAGCCCACCTCTGGGACGCTTATCATAGTCTCCTGGAGCGCTGGAAAGGCAACAAACATAACAGGTCACTTAAAAAGCAGCTGGCCACGCTGCAGTCCCAAATCCAACAACACTCTGAGGATCTCATTCGATCCAACTGGGGACAGATATGTGACAGCATTGCAAGAAACCTGTCCAGCAAACGCGCAGGCAACTCCTCCGGCACCTTATTGACCCCACACACACCAAGTCAGCAACACAACATCGCGTGACACGCCTCACACACGAACACATTGACGATACCGACACCCTCCTGACACATTTCAAACCATGTACACCTCTCCAGGTGCTCCAACATCTCTACCCCACTACACTGGAGAAGGCGATCCCGAACTCAACACCGACATCACGGAGGAGGAAGTCAGAGCTGCCCTCCTAATTCTCCGCGTCAACTCCGCACCTGGTGCAGACCAGATCACATACTCCATGAGCCATAATCTGGACGACCAATCGATCACCAGATTACGAAATACTTAAATCAATGCTGGAGGGAGGGTAACCTACAGCAGTCCTGGCGCCACGTGAAGGTAATATTCATACCCAAACCTAACAAACCACTTACACTCAAATCCTTCGCCCGATTTCGCTAACCTCATGCCTCGGGAAGATCCTCGAGCATGTTGTCTTAGCGACACTCACAAGTCACATGGCAGACAACAATCTATACCCGCTCAGCATGGTGGGACTCCGCCCCCATCTATCCGCACAGGACGCAATGCTGCAACTCACACACAACATTTTCGACCCGCTTCTTCGGGGTCACACCAAGGCAGTCTTAGCTTTGGATCGCTCCAAAACTTTTGATCCAATTAAACATCACGCCAATACCTTTCGCCTCTTCCCTCCACATACTTTCCCTCTGACCGGCGGACCCTCCCCCGCGGGACCTAGATAACCTCAAGACCTGGGAGGACTGGGAGACCCTGCTGCGCTCGGAGGACCGGGCCGTGCAGGCCATCGCCACTGGCCTGGCTTCCAGTGCAATGGACCTTAGGAACATAAACACTTGAGTGCAGTGGGGTCGTGCGGGAACCCAGGGGCGTGCCCCGAATTCCTGTTGAAATAAAGTTTTTTCTCTCTCTCTCGTTTACACACCGATCATTTTAAGGACAGAAAGTGCGCATAACTGCTTCCTGGGTCGGTGGACACCTGAGTCGCATTTATAGGTGCAGTCGCTGTCATAAATACGCCGCTCATGGCTCCGGCGCATGGCGCGGCTGTCGAGCCGCACCGTGGCGCTACTATCTCCGTCGAGAGCTTGCTGCAAGGGTGCATCGAGTGACGACTAAACTTCGCCCTCATTCTTTACTGGGCACGTCACACGATTTATAAACCTCAAGTGCGCCATTCAGCAGTATGAAGGAGTGCGCCTCCACTTTGCATAGTTTGCCGCGCGGCCGTACTGAAGCGGAGTGCGCGCGGTTCGTCGCTGCCGCCTCGATAGTGCTTAGCTCTCGTATGCCCCGCGCGCCGATGCACGGTAATCAGTGGTGCATGTTGCGCGGGCATTACGGCGCTCAAGAAATAGGGCAGAACAAGTTATTGTCGCGTCAAGACCCCGTCCCGGGACGCACCCGGGCCGCAGTGAAGGCCGCAGGGGTGCTTGACGGAGGACTGCTCGCACGTCTGTCAGGGCCTATCAGTATTTTCAATAAACGTTTATTCACTGACTCACTTCAGAGCCTGAACGCTCATGTGCCAGCCGCCCAACCGCCGGGCACTGGAGCGCAGCCTACACGGTAAATACGGAATGCGAACCTAACTCGAGACTGTCCGCAAGCCTACGTGCCGCGCGCTTAGTCGAACGCAGAATGCGTGCCTGCCGTAGCCCGTCTGTGCATAGGGGAGACGACATATTCGAGCAGGCGATAATGAGGCGTTGAAAGTCACCCGAGAGGGGGGCTGTAGGCATTCACAACGTTGTGCCAGAAACACGGCGCTGAAGTCATAGGCCATCGGCGTTCATAGTGTTCGTTGGCATTGACGTCGACAACGTTTCACACTCAGATAATTTTAAAGAAATGAAGTGCGCATAACTGTCTCCTTGGGTCATCGCACTCCTGAATCACGCTTATATGTACTTACATGGGCTGATGAGAGAGATGTGGGCTGCTGGCGTTAGCGAGGACAACGGTGAGCAAACTCTCGCGATCAACCATTAACTGCCACCTGCCAGGGTGGCAGGGTGGGTTAGTACGTTAAAGTGCGCATAAAGACAAACAGGAATTTCTTATCACTTATGCAGGAGAGCATCCCGTTCCTCTCGCTCGTAACGCCTCCCACGGCTGTGGCAACCTCGCGAAATACTTGCACAGACCTCGTATATTAGAACCAGGCATTTGTGCAGCAAGTCGAGCGTACATGCATCTATTTCTCCGACCAAAAAGCTTCCTTCATGACAATATAGACCTGTTAGTGCAGTGTTTCTTGACGAAAGAAAATGTGCGAAAAATGAGCTGTCTGTAATTTTACATGCATGTCTTGTTCGAATTATTTGCCCCGATCTATCGAAAAGCTGAGTCAGCTGATGAGTGGCGCTCAAATTTCGCGTTAGGAAGTATCGTAAGCGTCCGCATTTTTCCTTGTAAAAATTTTGAGGTTTATGCTCTGTTGCTATAACAGTTCAAATCTTGGCGTTAAAAGTATATTGAAGATAATCTGTAGCGATACTGTTTGGTCTTTGACTAACATACCGAAGAGTTTTGGTCAATTGGCTTACGGGGCTCAATCCCGGCAGTTCTTTGCTTTTCCTCAGTACCAAGATTTCAAGAGCAGGTCGACCAAGCTGCGCAACTCCATGTGGCGAAGAGGTATGAATTACGTCTTGATTACACATTTGGAACAAAAATATTTTGTTTTAAATGATGATATCTGCCACATAGAAGGTCCACCGGTAATACTAGAACAGAGAGGTTTCGTGTGGATTTCAATACGAGTGCTTTTTTGGCGTGCGATCTCTTATTATTGAAGGCATAGTTAGAAGCAAGCATCCAGTGCTCCTCTATGAAATTTCTGGAGTTTTCTTTTAGGGTGCAAACACTGCGACTGGTATAATAGTGTTTATAACAAAACTAGGTACTAGACATGTTTTCATTTGCACGACCGGTAACAGTTTTAGCGTCGTTCTACGCATTCTGCCGAAGATAAACATTTTTTTCTGCCGGGTTTGCAGTCACAACCCCCCGTTACACGTTCTTTTCACCCCGAACCTGGCGGGACTAAAAAAGTCTCAGACCAACTTACAGACAAGCTAGCTTTGGTGACCGTGGCTCTGGATATCCTGGTGGCCAAATCGTCCGTGGGAATAAAGTCGATTCTTCGTCAGTCTCTTCCAAAGTCGGCACATAAAAGAAATTGCTGATTTGCTCATGTTTCCGTACGTCATACGTTCATGAAGCACTTTGTATCTGTAGAAATGAGAACCAAGATTTCTTTTCATTTATTTATTGTTTCCTCAAGGGTCCACAGGGGACATTACATGAGGGGTGTTTGCCCACCCCTCATCTAATGTCCCCTGTGGACCCTTGAGGAAACAATAAATAAATGAAAAGAAATCTTGGTTGTCATTTCTCTTTCACTCAGTTTTCGTAGCAGAAGCAAGGTGTTCAATCAAACCTGCCGCCTGAACTGCGTGTTGTTTGGCGCAGTTTTTTCGGTCCTTTGATGAGCTTACAGTTTACCACAAGATGTGCGCAGTAAGAAAAGAGCTATTGCAACACGTAAAAATTTTGCCATCCTTAGCAAGAATGTTTATCGCCTATTCTTGTGATGTATATGTATCAAAGTTGTCTCTAGCGGCGTGTGGTCGCTGTGCGCAGCAAGCACGATGGATGTGATTTCGTATTTATTTTTCTCATGGCGAAGATATAGCTGTCGTGTCATCATAAAGGCTTTAGGCAGATGAACTTTCTGAAATTTAAATGAGGGAAGCCATGTTGTTAACGATATGTTTCTGGCGGGTAGTACGGGAATTTTTTAGAGAAAAATGGGGAATAATCCGGATTAAGCAGATACGACACCAAATTTATTTTAATCGCAATATATCTGATGTTAGCGACTGTCGACAGTGGTTAGTTCATCATTACTGTGGCTGGCAAGTTAAACTACCGCACAGTCACACAGTTGCCAAGAGGCACAGTAAATAAGCATGACAAAAACAGAGCACATTTTTGCATAACTAAAAGAACAAGAAAGAAGACACCAACAGCGCTGCGTCACAACTAAAGTTTAATGAAAAAAAAATGAACAAGTAGTATACTCTACATAGTAGCCACCTGAAGCGGCACACGTCAAAACCACGGGGGGACAAGTTAACATGCGATGCATGCAAAACGTAACTAAACACGAACAGATTGCAGTTGATTGTCCAGAATAGCAGAATTTCCCATCTGAAAGAGACACGGAAGGTTCGCTGACACACCGGGTAGCATTTTTTTCTGATAGCAAAGGCTTCAATGACCTCGTGGGTCACCTGGTCTTGGTAGAAAAGAATAGTAGTTCTCGAAAAGTATAACATTCGTTTACAAACCAGGCAGTGTTCCGGTAAGTTATCCCGCGAATCACTGTCGAATGAATTGTGGTGCTCTAAAAGCCTCATACTCACACAGCGAGCGGTCTGGGCAAAATACCCTTTAAGGCAGGACAGCGGCAGTCGGTACATGGCACCTTTCCTACAAATGATGGAAGGTGACATGTATATAGTAGTGCATGCTCTCCGGTTCTTGTGACTTCCGGCCGCCGATTTTCTGTACACTTGCGGGCAAATTGCAGCCAGTTTCTTTGGTTCAGAAAACAGTACCCTGACGACATACCTCTTTTTCAGGCCATTAAGACCACGGGAAAGCCTGTTAGCGTAGAGTATGGCAGCCAGCCTATGGCGCTCATTATAATACTGACCTCGCCTGCTGGCCGTTCACTTGACCCACTGTAGAACATTTTTCCTGCTCTAGAGATGGCGTGGCTGGGAAAACCACTACTTCTTAAACGGACAACTTGCTCAAATACACTCTTGAATACGCGGTGGTGAGGGGAAGTGGAAGTGGCGGCCCTGAGGCACGAAACAGCTATGCTATCCGTAATCAGTTTAGAATGGCTTGACTCATGCCCAAGGAGTGGTTTTTTTAGTACATTCTTGTGATGTATATTTATCAAAGTAAAGTCTCTAGCTGTCTGTATTCGCTGTGCGCTGTAAGCCCGATGAATGCGGTTCGACAATTATTGTTCTCATTTTGAAGATGCAGCTACGTAGTCATTATAAGGGCTTTAGGCAGAGGAATTTTCTAAAATTGTAATGTTGACAGCCATATAGTTGACGGCATGCCACTGGCGGATACTGCTGGCATTTTCTCACAGGAAAATAGGGAATAATCCGGGTGAAGCAAACTATGATACCAGATATGTTTTTCTCAATGTATCTGATTTGAATGGATATCGGAAGTAGTGGCTTAACGCTTATTGAGGCTGGTGAGATAAACTATCGCACATTCACGCTGCGGCCAACAGGAACTGTGAGTCATCATGACCAAACAGTGCGCACTTTGACATAACTCAAAGAGCAAGAAGGAAGGAAGACACCACCATCGCAGATCCGCAACTAAACTTTAATGAGCAAACGGAATAAGTATATACTATACAGTAACCACCTGAAACGGCACACGTCAAAACCACGTTGGGACGGGTTCACATGCGAGGCATGAAAGAGGTGAAAGTGTAGCACAATCGACAATAAATATTTCTACGGACTGTATTTAATCACGTTTCAACGGACTCTCAGAAAGGCACCCACCAATTCCTGATGTAATAAATTTTCCTGTTATTATTTTGCAGAAGACGAGACTTTTAGGTTGGGGTAAATTTGTAATAGGTGGCCACCGCGGTGGCTGTGTTGCCCAGTGGCTGCGGACGTCGAGTTTGATGGAGGCGAAATTCCAGAGGCCCGTGTACTGTGCGACGACAGTGCACGATGAAGAGCCCCAGGTGGTTAAACTTCCATAGGCCTTCCATTACAGCGCCCCTTAAAGCGTGAGCCGCTTTGGGACGTTATACCACATAAACAAAACATCTGTTATTAGGCAACCGATTACTCCTCAAGATATATTTGGCTCACGGGCTAGTGGTAGTCCGGAAAGTCGTCTGCTATATCAGCATTTAAGCTAATAATTTGAGCTAAGAATAGCAACGTTACCCAGGTTACTCTTACTGTTTTATTCTTTTTCCCATGAAACCTAACCCTCTGAATGAAAGAAGTCCCATGAACTGTGTGTCATCATCATCATCATCAGACTGATTATACCCACTGCAGGGCAAAGGCCTCTCCCATGTCTCTTCAATTAACCTTTTCCTTTGTCAGTTGCCGCCACTGTATCCCCGCAAACTTCTTAATCTCATCCGCCCACCTCCCCGTCCCTTGCTACGTTTGCTTTCTCTTGGAATCCACTCCGTTACCTTTAAGGACCAGCGGTTATCTTGCCTTCGCATTACATGCCCTGCCCAAGCCCATTTCTTCCTCTTCATTTCAGCTAAGATGTCATTAACCCGCGTTTGTTCCCTCACCCACTCCGCCCTCTTCCGATCTCTCAAAGTTACACCTACCATTTTCTTTTCCATAGCTCGCTGCGTTGCTCTTAACATAAGCTGAATCCTCTTTGTTAGCGTCCACGTTTCTGCCCCATAGGTGAGTACCGGTAGGATACAGCTGTTGTATACTTTTCTCTTCAGGGATATTGGTAAGCTACCATTCATGATCTGGGAGAACCTGCCATATGCGCTGCACCCCATTCTTATTCTTCTAGTTATTTCCCTCTCATGATCCGGATCTGGAGTCACTACCTGCCCTAAGTAGACATATTCTCTTACTACTTCCAGCACCTCGCTACGAATTGCGAACTGCTGTTCCATGCTAGGCTGTTGAACATTACTTTGGTTTTCTGCATGTTAATTCTTAGCCCCACCGTTCTGCTCTGCCTGTCTAACTGATTGATCATGCTTTGCGGTTCTTGTCCTGAGTGGCTTAGCAAGGCAATGTCATCAGCGAATCGCAAATTACTCAGGTATTCTCTATTAACTCTTATCCCCAACTGTTCCCATTCCAGCCCCCGGAATACCTCCTGTAAGCAGGCAGTGAAGAGAATTGGCGAGATCGTGTCTCCCTGCCTGACACCTTTCCATATTGGAATTTTATTGCGGACTTTATGGAGGACTATAGTAGCTGTGCAATCGTTATAAATATCTTCCAATATTTTCACATAACACTCTTCTACACCCTAATTCCCCAATGCCTGCATGACAACTGAGGTCTCTACTGAGTCAACTGCTTTCTCGTAATCAATGAAGGCTATATATAGGGGTTGGTTATATTCTGCGCATTTCTCTATCACCTGATTGATAGTGTGAATGAGGTCTATTGTCGAGTGTCCTTTACGAAATCCTGCCTGATCATTTGGTTGACTGAAGTCCAAGGTTGTCCAGACTCTATTAGCAATTACCTTAGTAAATACCTTGTAGACAACGGACAATAAGCTGATCGGTCTGTAATTCTTCAAGTCCTTGACGTCTCCTTTCGTATGATTTAAGATAATGTTAGCGTTCTTCCAAGCTTCTGGTACTCTCGAGGTCACAAGGCATTGCGTTTACAGGATGGCTAGATTTTGTAGCACAATCTCGCCTCCATCCTACAACAAATCTGCTGTTACCTGATCCTCACCAGCTGCTTTCCCTCTTTGCATTGCTCCTAAGGCTTTCTTTATTTCCTCCTTCGTTACTGGCAGGATGTCCCATTGCTATGCTCGACTGCCTCCCTCAGTGACTTGGTGATTACATTCGCTACTGTATAGATTTGTGTAGAACTCTTAGGTTAATTCAACTATCTTATACATATTGCTGATGACATTGCCCTGTTTGTCTTTTAGCGCATACATCTGGTTTTTACCTATGCCCAGTTTTCTTCTTACTGATTTTAGGCTACCTCCGTTCCTTAGAGCATGCCCGACTTTCTACATGTTAAACTTTCTTATGTCGGCTACCTTGCGCGTATTTATTAACTTCGATAGCTCTGCTCGTTCTATCCTGTCTGTGGAGTTAGACGACGTCATGCTTTGGCGTTTCTTAGTCAGATCTTTAGTCTCCTGAGATAGCTTGCTGGTATCCTGTCGAACCATCCTACCACCTACTTCTCCGGCGCACTCTGTAACGATAGCTGTAAGACTATTCATTGTTTCAACACTACGGTCGCCTTCTTCAGTTAAAGCGGAAAATCTGTTCTGCAGCGACATTCTGAATTCCTCTACCTTCCCTCTTAATGCTAACTCGTTAATAGCATTTCGCTTCACCAGTTCCCTCCGTTCCCTCTTCAAATCTGAGCTAATACAAGACCTTACCATTCTGTGGTCGCTACAACGGACCTTACCGAGGGCCTCCACATCCTCTACAATGCCAGGGTGAGCACACAGTATGAAGTCTATTTCATATTTAGTCTCACTATTGGGGCTTTTCAGAGTCAAGGTATTCATAATCCGTAAATTATTTCTATCTGCGAACTCTACTAATAACTCTCCCCTACTGTCATAGTCATAGTCACCTACCGCCTGGTCTCCAGCCTGCTTTTTACCTACCTTTGCATTAAAGTCGCCCATCAGTACAGTGTACTGTGATTTTGCTTTGCTCATTGCCGATTCCACATCCTCATAGAAGCTTTCAACTATCTGGTCATCTTGGCTTGATGTAGGCGCGTAGGCCTGCACCACTCTCAACTTGTACCTCTTATTAAGCCTAAATGCGATAGCTGACACTCTCTCGTTATTACTGTAAAACTCCTCGATGTTGCCAGCTATATCCTGATTTATGAGGAATCCGACACCTAGTTCTCGCCTATCTGCTAATCCACGATAGCACAGTACATGCCCGCCCTTTAGTACTGTATACGCCTCATCTGTCCTCCTAACCTCACTAAGCCCTATGACATCCCATTTAATACCGGCTAATTCCTCCAACTGCACTGCTAAGCTAGCCTCACTTGATAAGGGTCTTGCGTTAAACGTTGCCAGGTTCAGTTTCCAATGGCGGCCTGTCCAGAGCCAGAGATTCTTAGCACCCTCCGCTGCGTCACAGATCTGACCGCCGCCATGGTCAGTTGCTCCGCAGCCGCTGGGGACTGAGGGCCGAGGGTTAATTGGTTTGTTCATAGAAGGTTGTGGCTAAGTACTACACCAGGGTGGCCAAATCCTGTTCTGGTGAGGAAGTGCGTTGTCGGTTCTGGTCGCCGAAATCAGGCCGCACTCCAGGCCTGGTTGTGCAATTCCATCGACACGCGGAGTTTTTTTTTATCCGGTGGAGAATTGCGTGGCACCGGGATTCGAACCCCGGTCCTCTTGGACGCGAGGCAGCTGCTCTACCTCTACGCCATCGCTGCATCGCTGTGTGCAGCATCGAACTGTGTGTAGTTTCATGTAAAATTGTCTCACCTATTTATGGGCGCTTTGTTTTAAAAAACAGCGATTCGAGGGACTCCCTGTATTGTAGGTACACGTAGAGTATGTCCAAGCTCCAGGTACTTGGTTTGTCGCCTGCGAAGTTGACCTTAGTCTATCAGTGTTATATTGTTCTAGGAGTGTCTTCGTTTTGGCCCGCAAGCATGATTACTGTTTTAGCAGTATCGATGGCATGACCAGTGGTTTCTCGGAAGGGATGCGGGAGAGAAACACCTTGTAATTCAATCGAGGATGTGGTCGACACACCGATATCGTCCTGGAAAACTATAATTTGCGTTTGCCTAATGCAAAATTGCAGAGAATATAGGGGCAAAAATGACACCAGCAGAGACGTTGTTTTGTTTAATGTATAGGTATTTAGAATGAACATTAACAACGTTCCCTGAATTTGTATTCGTTTTCAATTTTTGCTCTGCGGCTGTGTTAGGCTCTGAGCGGTGAAAACGTTTTTTGTTTCCTTTTTTTCAGGAGTGGAAGCGGCGCAGGAACGGCCTCTCACTACTAGGAATATGTCTCAACTGTGCCGTGATGGTATGAACATAGCAGGGAGCGAATGGAGGAATCCAGAAACAAGTGCTAAGTGGGGGACTGGAATAATTCCACCGGCACAGGGATCTTCGATGTGCTTTACAATTTCTTGGTGTGTCGATGTTTCTGCATTGTGCAGATGAGGTAATGGGATTAGATATTTAGAAAGGAGGAACTCGGAGCATGGCGAAGGAGCGTGTGTCGTCAGATAACGCTACTTGTGGATGCTGCCTGGGTGGGAGGTGGTTTTTACTTATTTTTCAAAGCTTTCGAAGCTTTGCACCTGCATCACAAGAGCCGGAGGTTGTGACGCACATCAGATACAAGAAAAAGCGTGTGTCGCATCTGCAGCATTCAACTTTCCGCTGAATGCACCGCGCATCCAATATTCGCGATGAATGTGTCGTTGAACTCCATGAGTGGCGCCGTCTCTACTTCAATCAGGTATATAAGAGTGCGTTATTTATTACCATGCACTCAGAAAAGCGCATTTTTGAAAGCTCTCGAGAGTTGGGTGTGCATGCTGGCATATGGGAATCTGTTTTTTCACTTCACAGGGTCGTTGACACAATGCATATTGTTAAATTGCAATGAGTCCTTCAAGGGAGTTCATAACAACTGTTCTTAGTACACTGGAGGTTACACTCTTTCCGTATATTCTGCAGTGGTTGCCATCAACGGTTTGGGTACGAAACGCTGTAACACAGAAGAACAAAGCCATTAGAAATCAAAATACAGGGTCTGTTCTGAAAGTAGTAGGACTGGTTTTTTCCTGGGCGAACGGGCGGACGAGAGGTGGTCTGCGTGTGCAGGATCGTTGAAGGGGATATTGGGAATGCTGGGGAAAATAGGCAGTCGGCTCTCGGCCGTTCAAGAGAGGAGGTCGCTTGTACTGTGAACCCCTGTCGAAACGTCTCGTCACGCAGAATCATCGAGCGTTTACTGGATCAGCGATACGCGATCAAATTTTGTGTAAATCCTGGTAAAACGGGCAAAGAGACTCACAACATGACTAAGGAGGCCTACAGTGACGCTTCCATGGGTAGATCACGTGTTTTTTAAGTGGCACAAGCTGTTCCGAGAAGGTAAGGAAAGAGTGGAGGAAGACGACCGCTCCAGACGTCCTTCGACCAGCAAGACCAACGAAATTGCGTAGCGAGTGCAACATTTACTGAACAGTGATCGTAGAATGAGTATCAGAATGATTGCTGATGACTTCAGCATTCCTCAAACCCAAGTTTTTGAGATCGTGACAGAAAGCTTATCCATGAGGAAAGCGTGCGCGAAGTTGGTGCCGGGAGTGTTGTCAGAGGAGGAAGAGGCCAACCGGTCGGATCTTCCTCATCATGTGAATGAGGACCCCTTTTTTTGCCCAGCACAAGGCGGCAACGCTGCCTCTGCCCCCTACAGTCTCGACTTGGCCCCGCCAGACTTTTTTCTATTCCCGAGAAAAAAATCGACGCTCAAGGGGAAACATCACGGATCGGTAGAGGTGGTTCAACAGGCCGTGACGAGGGAGCTAAACAGCATTCCGGTCCAGGCGTTCCTGGAGGCGTACGAAAACTGTAAAACTCATTGGCAGCAGCGTGTAGGTACGGAAGGGTGCTACCTTGAAAAATTGTAATCATTTGTACTATTCTCTTGAATAAATTTTGTTCAAAAAAATGAGTCCTACTACTTTCAGAACAGACCATGTATACCACAGGTGAAAAAAGAAACCTGGCATTTTTCTCTAAGCCAAGGTAAAAAGAAAATATAACAAATCATGACAGTGAGGGAAATGTCGCAGAAAATGCCCGCACACAATAAACTTTTCGAAAGTGTCGTTGGACAGTCCTCAGCTGCGCAAAGTTCGCTGCTGTGGTTTCACTCGACTGCAAGCACGTGTTAGCAATGGGTTTGGCAAATGTGCTACACCATGGTAATTCACGCATATACAAGGCAAAGAAGGATGGCGGGACCAGCTGGTCATTTATAACAGCGCTTTTGTGTCGTGCGCCTGCGTCAGCGCTGTAGTGCTTTATTAACTGAACCAGACGACACCTTTACCGTTTGGAATCACACTGAGAATTATTAATTGTTCAGTCAAGACGTTTTGCAGCACTCCACGACGAAAGCTTGTTGATGCAGTTTATCTACAAAAATAAACCACGAGATATTGTTTCGATTCTTGGCTTCCATCGCAAAACAATACCCAAAAGCATTTGTCCCGACAACATTTGAAGCCGTTGAAAAAGAAAAAAATTCTGCCGTCGAAAAAGAAAAAAAAAACTGTGCATGAGCGAGAACGAGTGGCGTCGAGAAAAAGGAAGGCGCATTGAGAATTCGCTGCGAGTGCATACGCTTTATACGTTCGCTATTCGCCCTTTGTACAAAGTGTATTCTGAAGAACGACATTCCTTCAGCAAAATCATTACTCCGTGACGCTGCCATCGAAAAGGTTTTTTTTTTTACGTTGGCTATGTTGCAGGTTTTTCCTTTTGCTTCTAGCTTTCTCAGCTGCCGATGGGATACATTTATCAGTGGGCTGACTCTCAACACAAGAATGTATGCTCCAGCCTCTGCCCTTTCCGCCACATGTCTCTGTCAAATCCAGCACAAATGTACCATCAGCAACGAATGAAACGCGAACAAGAAACCTGAGGTGGCAACAGAAAAACACTAACGGATTAGCTCCTGGATTGGAAATATAGGCGAGGTTTAATAACACTTCTAAAGAAGAGTCTTGGCGCCTTCGAAATTAAAATAATAGGAGCTATTATTCAGCTCCCCTTGGCTAAGGAATGCATAATTTTCAGTCTGTGGTTCAGTTATCTTGTTCGCGTTTCATTTCTTGCTGATAGCACAATATACATGTCAGAATCAAAAAGAAATCTTCGTGAGTAAAGGAAAAAAGCAGCTATATTTGATGACGGATAAGTTAAAAACTCGTCGTGAGGCGGCGGCAGGGCGTCGGAAGCGGTTCCTGCTGTGCGCTAAAGAATCTACGGTCTCGTTCGAGTGCGACGCTGCTAGGACTAATTTCGTCAGACTACAGTTTTGATAACCAATCGTTCGCTCTCTACGCGTTGTCGCTGATGTCACTCCCACCTTCAGAAAGGTCTACGCCGACCTCTATTCTTAGAGGTGTTTAGTGCGCCGATCGGCGTGTCGCTCGGTGGCTGTCACGACGGTATTCTGTCGATGGTGAGAGTGACGATAGTCCTCCGCATCACACATAGCGTTGCGCTAAGGAAGGCAGCTGTTCGATATCAGGCGCACAAGTTTTTCGCTTTGTGAATTTCTTTCAGCGGCTGTCGGGAGATGAAATGTAGGCGGAGCGTTCAGCTCCGAGCTGCAGCCGCTCAAGGGCACGAGATGCACACAACGAATTTGGCTGGCACAAGCGGCTGACGGCTTTCGCGGCTCCGATAGCGAGCTTCGGGTGACATCACCGCCCATGCTTGAGATTCGGATCTTTCTGTTTGTCTTTGGAACCGCTTCCCATCTTTTTTTCCCATCCTTGTTTACGTTCGCATCGCTTGTTTACTTCCTTCTCTTGCCTTTCTCTCCCGAGTAGCGTTTTTTATCTATTCGTCGCCAACATCGTCCTGCTGTTTCCTTCCTACTCTTCTTAGTTTCTTTCCTCCATCGCCGCCCCACTATTCCACTATTCGTTATGTCGACTTTCTCTCCTCATAGATTCAATCGTAGACTTTGGCTGGCTTCATCTACGCCACTTCCCTGGCTGTGCTGTGTATGACGGCTAAAGCCAGAAAACATGACAAAGATTATGACTGCTGGTATTTTGATTTAAAAGTGTAGCAGTGCGGGGATATTGGCCATCGCCGGGTCCAGAATGTTGGCTTTTACGACAGGTTTCATGGAGCCCCCACACAGCCGGAAACGGCTCTGCTACCCTCTGCTACCAAGTGTGAACATAACTTGGAAAAAGTCATCAATATAATCGGCCCCTTCCACTGCTCATCATTTGTCTTCCGATATGTTCCCCTGCAGGCCTCTCGATACGTTCTGAGACTTCAGCGACGGCCGCTGCTGAACCCACAAAAGGGGATTCGAACATTTGCGCAACAAACAACAAACAACACGGCGGTGTAAAGAGAAGTCGCATCTGGTCTTGTTGCTTTGTTGTCTTGTTCTACTCTTTGCTGTAAAAAATAAACTTCTTTGAACACAGTATTACAAAAAGCAAAATAAACTTGTGTTCTTTTTCATACACTTCAGCTTGTGTCTTTCAAGCCGGTGTAGGCTAGTCACATACGTTGCTAGCGCTATCAGCTGTGCACAGGCACTCAAAATAGGCTGTCTTCATCTTCAGGTGCCGCTACTCGTGCGGCATGCAGCCGATCCTGTGGACACTTATACAGGCGGTACTTCCCGCAAGCGTCTTTTGATTCTGAGCTTGACAGGAGTATTACCACAATGTACACAATTATTAATGCCACGGCCTGGTTAGTATTGGGCTTCAATTTTGACAGACGTAAGGTGCAGAACAGAAAATACGACGGTGGCTAAGCGTAAGCCACGAATGTCGGAGCCACATGAGAAGAAAACTGCATATAACAGAAGTCTCCTCATGAGGGCAAAGCTCGGATAGTGGTCTCATGCCTTCATGTGGCAGGTAATGAGCGACGCACATTTATAATCCAAAAATGCTGGTAATATCTGAATAAATCCTCCGGGAAACTTTGAAACGAGGAAAAAGCGAATTTTCAAATGGCTCCATCTGCAGACTTCCTACTTCCGCATACGAAAATGAGAATTTCAGTTTGTGCTGCTGAATCCCTGCTTCAATTTTTCTGAAATAAATGTGGCATATACACTCAATATTATTGGCAAAAATTTTCCAGCTTAGTGACTCTAAAAGAGTTAGATGTTGAGCTGGTTGGATTTGTGAAAAATAATTCATATTTGTAGCAAAACCAGGTCAGAAACACAAGGAAAAAAAGAGCGCGTAAATATCATCCGCGTAAATATAATGCAATGCTCGGTCTTGGTAGAATGTGCGAATGCATCTTCGACTAATATGGTCTGTAGTGACTCAAAGTTGTACAATTAAAAGACCGCAACAGTTGGGCCCACTAAGATGCATAGATAAAACCTGGGGTTCAGGGTCAGCAGTTAATTTTTTTGTTCAGTACCCAGCGAGCACACTTTGAGTCTGCATTCACACATCTGTGAAAGGACTTTTTTCACGGTATTGTTTCCCAGTATAGCTGGCTGCCAGTTTGGAGTATGTATGTTTACTAAGCGACTGAGCACTCTCCTTGACATTTAATGCATACCGGGTTTTGATGTCTGCATGCGTCTTCTGTAAAGCCGACATGTAAGCTGATAATGCTGCACTGCACATGTTTCAGAAAGTTATGAGCTCGGGCTCCCTTAGCACATGTTCTAATGGTTTGTTGATTCTTAATATTTTAATCTGCTGACTCTTTTTTTGCTGGCATGTCAAGATGCTGATTCCAAGAAGTACCATGATCTATCATTTCACGTATTATTGTCTTGATTATTGATGGGTCCACATTCGGCGAAAGCATTGGGTAAAAGGAACGCTTGTTTTGCTTTGCGTGTAATGTTTGCGAACGTCAGTGAGTTTCTTTACCATTTAAGGAGCTGACTCAATGTACCGATGTCGGAGAGCTATGTGAATGGCGTCACTGTGCGCCGGAAGAGTGATGACTGCGATTCTCGTTTTATTCAAACAAATCTTGACGATAGTTCTAGTGTATATAGTCACGTTGTAGAGACGGCAGTCCAGTGGTCAGGAAGACACCAACGAGTCTTGGAAAGGAAGCTCTTTATTTGGGCTGACTTGCGCCCGCAAAAAAACTGAATCACTCGCCGGCGGCGTAAGCAACAAACGTGCTCGTCGGTCGTCGAACTACGAATGGGCGCTGCTCGCGGCACAGTTCAGTTTAAAGCCGGCAAGGAAACTTCGAGATAACAGGTCGAGATCATCTAGAGTAATCTGGAAGCATGTAGATGCAGCTCTTCATGGCTGTGATCAATCGAGATTAGTCCGGTCGCTTCTCGCGTCACGAACAAAAATGATAACACCCCTTTCCTGCGGCCTTGCGCGAACAAACGGACACTACAATGATACGTGACATTACCCCCCTCCCAAAGAAGCATCGTCTCGATGCTTTAAAATGAAAAAATAAATACGGAGATTGTAAACATCGAGTCCATTAGCGTTCATAGTAAGGTTTAAGGCGTTCGACATGTACGACTTCCGGGCGTGTGCGTCGTCGTTGAGATGCTGTAGTGCCGTCGGGGATGACTTCATAGTCAAGGTCACCGATGCGACGGAGAACCCTGTACGGGCCAAAGTAGCGTCGAAGCAACTTGTCACTCAATCCACGGCGGCGAATTGGCGTCCATATCCAAACACGATCACCTGGCTTGTAATTCGTGTCTCGTCGGCGCAGATTGTAGCGTCGGGCGTCGGCGTGCTGCTGGTCTTTAATGCGAAGCCGCGCAAGTCTTCGGGCTTCCTCGGCGAGAACAAGGTAGGCGGCGACGTCGTGGATGTCTTCGTCTGAAACGTGCGGGAGCGTTGAGTCGAGTGTTGTCGTGGGCTTCCTGCCGTATACAAGTTGGAATGGGGTAAACCTGGTAGTCTCCTGGACGGCAGTGTTATATGCAAAGATCACGTACAGCAGAATGGTGTCCCACGTCTTGTGTTTGGCGTCGATGTATATGGAGAGCATGTCTGCGATAGTTTTGTTCAGACGCTCTGTGAGTCCGTTGGTTTGCGGATGATAGGCAGTTGTCCTCCGATGGCTTGTCTGACTGTAGTTGAGAATGGCTTGCGTCAGCTCCGCTGTAAACGCCGTTCCTCTGTCTGTGATGAGCACTTCGGGGGCGCCGTGTCGCAGGAGCATTTGTTCCACAAAAAATTTATCGACTTCTGTTGCGGTACCATTAGGCAACGCTTTTGCTTCGGCGTATCGGGCCATCCAGTTGGTGGCCACGATGATCCATTTGTTACCCGATGACGAAGTCGGAAAGGGGCCGCGGAGGTCCATCCCAATTTGCTGAAAGGCCTTAGTTGGAGTTGGTATGGGGTTCAGGAGTCTGGCTGGTCTAGTCGGAGGCGTTTTGCGTCGCTGACACTCACGGCACGTTTTCCCGTAATGAGAAACATCGGCAGCTAGCCGCGGCCAATAGTACTTCTCCTGGATGCGGTGCAACGTGCGAGCAATCCTGAGGTGCCCTGCAGTCGGCTCATCATGGCATGCCTGCATAATTTCTTGCCTGAGATTTTTGGGCACGACAAGAAGATGCACTGTCCTGTTGGGCGCGAAGTTCTTCAGGAGGACATTATTGTGAACGACGAAGGACGACAGTTGGCGCTTGAACCCTCGGGGAGGCGATGCAGTCTTTCCTTTCAGATAAGCAACTAGGCTTTGCAACTCAGGATCCGAGCGCTGCTGCTGCGCGAAACTGCTCGCGCTTACAGGTCCTAAGAAAGCGTCGCCGTCTTCCTCTTCCGGTGCTGCGTCGACGGGGGCTCGGGACAAGCATTCCGCGTCGGAATGCTTGCGCCCAGATTTGTAGACTACAGTTATGTCAAATTATTGAAGACGCAAGCTCCAACGAGCAAGGCGACCAGAGGGATCCTTGAAATTGGCAAGCCAGCACAGAGCATGGTGGTCGCTCACAACCTTGAATGGTCGTCCGTACAGGTAGGGTCGAAATTTGGACGTGGCCCAAATAATGGCGAGACATTCTTTCTCGGTCGTCGAATAGTTGGCTTCGGCTTTCGACAGTGAACGACTTGCGTACGCGATAACTTTGTCCTGTTTACCATTTTTCTGAACGAGGGCCGCTCCTAAGCCCACACTGCTTGCATCTCTATGAATTTTGGTTGCGGCGTTTTCATCAAAGTGTCCGAGCACAGGAGGGGACTGTAAGCGGCGCTTCAGATCTTTGAAAGCTTCCACTTGCGGCGTTTCCCATTTAAAAGGCACGTCATCCTTTGTAAGTTGGGTCAAAGGTTCAGCGATGCGCGAAAAGTTCTTAACGAATCGCCGGTAATAAGCGCACAGTCCAAGGAACCTGCGTATAGATTTCTTGTCATTTGGCTCTGGAAACTCTGCGATCGCAGCCGTCTTCTGAGGATCTGGGCGAACTCCATCCTTGTTTACGACGTGACCAAGGAACAGCAGCTCCTCGTAGGCGAAGTGGCACTGCTCTGGTTTCAGTGTTAGTCCTGAAGACTTGATTGTTTCCAGCACTGTCCGAAGCCTTCTGAGATGGTCTTCAAAGCTTGAGGAGGAGACAACAACGTCATCTAAGTAGACTAGGCAAATTTGCCACTTCAAGCCTGTGAGCACCGTATCCATTACTCGCTGGAACGTCGCTGGGGCAGAGCAGAGGCCGAATGGCA
The DNA here is from genome assembly GCF_055824585.1 of Amblyomma mixtum. Lineage (NCBI taxonomy): Eukaryota > Metazoa > Arthropoda > Arachnida > Ixodida > Ixodidae > Amblyomma > Amblyomma mixtum. The sequence continues at coordinate 183,536,958 of NC_143021.1, read as the reverse complement.
TCACCTTGAACTCGAAGAGCCCGTCTGGCGTGATGAACGCAGTCTTCTCGCGATCTCTTTCGTCGACTTCAATTTGCCAGTACCCGGCTCTTCAGGTCCATCGATGAGAAGTACTTAGCGTTGCATAGCCGATCCAATCTGTCGTCGATGCGGGGGAGGTAGTAGACATCCTTCTTTGTAATGCTATTCAGGCGGCGGTAATCGACGCAAAAGCGAAGGGTGCCGTCTTTCTTTTTCACTAGGACGACTGGAGCTGCCCAACGGCTCCTCGATGGCTGCATGACGTTGTCACGAAGCATTTCCTCAACTTGCTTGCGGATGGCTTGGCGTTCCAGCGGCGATACGCGGTAGGGGATCTGTCGCAAGGGTTTGGCGTGTTCGTCTGTGACAATGCGGTACTTGGCAAGCCGGGTTCGTCACACATTCGATGCTGATGTGAAGCAATCGCTGTACTTTTGAAGAAGACTGGGTATTTGTTCTTGTCTGCTCGGTGGTAATGCTGGGTTCATATCAAACGTTGGTTGATGGCCTTGGTCAGATGGTTCTACAGGTTGGTCGGGTAGGGCAAATATGTCTCTGATGTCTGCCAGCTCGTCGAGGAAAGCGATCGTCGTACCTTTGTTTAAATGCCGGTATTCTTCGGTGAAGTTGGTTAGCAGCACCTGGGCTTGGCCATTTCGGATTTGGGCGACTCCCCTTGCGACGCCCAGTCCCCGATCAAGGAGTAACTGGGTGTTCCCCTTGACGACACCTTCGGCAGCTTCGACGCCTCCAGTACCTATGCAGGCGAAGACACTTGATCGGGGCGGCGCACTCAGTGCTTCGTCGAGGACGTTTAAGGCAACGCGATGAGTCTCTGTCGTCGCTGCAGATATGGCTTTGTCCGTGGAAAGCTTGATTGATTTGGATCGAAGTTCGATGATTTGGATCGAAGTTCGATGATCGCCCGATGTTCATTCAGGAAGTCAATTCCCCAAATCACGTCTCGCGAGCATTTCTGTAGGACCGGGAAGGTTGTAGCATACGTTCGCCCATTTACTGTAACTCTCACATTGCAGCGCCCTGACGGCGTAATAAGGTTACCACCTTCGGTACGGATCAGCGGGCCATCCCAAGTTGTTGTCACTTTCCTGAGTCCGACAGCGAATGACCCGCTCATGACGGAGTAGTCAGCTCCCGTGTCGACCAAGGCAGTAACCGCATGACCGTCGACCGTAACTTCAAGGTCACTTGTTCGCGTTCTTGTATTGCACGTTGCCTTTGGTGTCCGATCTCGGCTTCGTCGGCTAGTGAGGCTGCGGTGGGCATACTCCGACGTTACTGCTATGGGCAGCGGTAAAGGCGTCAAATCTGGCCGCGTCGTCGTCGTCGTCGGTGTTGTCGTCGAAGTTGTCGTGGTAGGTGTCGTCGTAGGTGTCGTCGTAGGTGTCGTCTGAAGTGTCGTCGGAGGTGTCGTCGGAGGTGTCGCCGGAGTTGTCGTCGGTGGAGGATCTTTGTCCTTGCGCTTAGAAGCAACCTCACCTCCAGAGGCTGCTTTATTCAGTTTAACTTTCTGGGGCTGGGGGAGCGTCCACGCACGGCTTAGCCTCGGCTAGGAGACACGAAGCGCGGTGACGATGGCGACGGGGAACGTGATAGGCGGCTGGGCGTTGAGTATTCTTCCCGACGCAAGAACTCTTCGATTTCGGCTGGTCGCTTGCCGGGTCGGGGTCGTGGGGCGTCGTACGAGAATCCTCGGATGCCCATTTTCCTGTATGGGCAGTACCGGAGAATGTGACCGGCTTCGCCGCAGTGGAAGCATAGTGGGCGGCGCTGGTCGGGTGTTCTCCACTCGTCGCATTTCATCGGCCCTGTACGACGCTCGTAGGATGGGCGGGTTGTAGCGAGAGGGCGGCGGTCCAACGCAGCTGGCTGAGGGCGATAGGGGCTTGGGTCCCGTCGCCGAGGGGCAGGACGGCGCACAGCTGCGGCGTAAGTCATGGCTGGGGGCTGCAGAGGAGTCGTGGGTGTCGGCGTCACACCCAAGGCCTGTTGAACCTCGTCCCGGACGACTTCAGTGAGCGATGAAAGCTGGCGCTGAGTTCCCGTTTGCTGCAATCATCGGAGCTCTTCTCGCACAACTTGTCGTATAACCTCCCGCAGGTTATCGTTGTTAGCGGTGTTCAGGCAGCTTGCTGACAAAAAGCGTTGCTGGCGGTCATACTGGCGGGCTCGGGCATCAAGAGTTTTTTCCATCGTGGATGCCTCTTCTAAGAATTCCGCGACGGTTTTCGGTGGGTTGCGGACGAGACCGGCAAAGAGTTGCTCTTTAACTCCTCGCATGAGCAACTTTACCTTTTCTTCTTCTTTCATGCTCGCGTCGGTACGCCGGAAGAAATGCTTCATCTCCTCAGTATACACTGCAACAGTATCGTTTGGGTGTTGAATGCGAGACTGTAGCAGCTGCTGGGCTCTCTCCTTTCGCACGACGTTTGTGAAGGTCTTCAGAAGCTGTTCCTTGAAGGTTTCCCAGTTGGCAAGGCTGGCTTTCTCATTCTCGCACCAGACTCTTGCTGGTCCCTCCAGGGCGAAGAAGACGTACCTAAATTTCGTGGCATCGTCCCAGTTGTTAAAGACAGCACACGGTCGAACTGCTCCAGCCATTCTTCGGGGTCGGCGCCAGGCGAAGCGTCGAAGGTTGGTGGCACCCGGGGCTGCTGAAGAATGATTGGAGTGGTCGTCTGGGGCGAGCTCATGGTGGACGTTGCTACTTGCTTTCGCTTCCGCGTAGGGTCCGGCAGAGTCCCGAACTCAGGTGCGTCGCCTAGCAGACGTCGACTTGCGCGGTGTACTGGAGTCAGGTCCTCCGGTGAATGACTCAGAGGGCTGGCGTCACGACTTGCTGGGGGTGTCCGGTACATAGAAGGCTACCGAGCACCTCCATCAGATGTCACGTTGTAGTGACGGCAGTCCAGCGGTCAGGAAGACACCAACCAGTCTAGGAAAGGAAGCTCTTTATTTGGGCTGACTTGCGCCCGCAAAAGAACTGAATCACTCGGCGGCGGCGTAAGCAACAAACGTGCTCGTCGGTCGTCGAACTACGAATGCGCGCTGCTCGCGGCATCGTTCAATTTAAACCTGTCAAGGAAACTTCAAGATAACAGGTCGAGATCATCTAGAGTAATCTGGAAACATGTAGATGCAGCTCTTCATGGCTGTGATCAATCGAGATTAGTCCGGTCGCTTCTCGCGTCACGAACAAAAATGATAACACCCCTTTCCTGCGGCCTTGCGCGAACGAACGGACACTACAATGATACGTGGCAATATCCTCTATGACATTCTGATAGAAAAGCACCCAGGAATGCACCGGAGAACGTGGCGAGCTTATTTTAATCTATGCTGGGAATTATATTTTGCTTTCGCTCAATACGGAATTCAAAAGAATAGAGGCACGTGAAGCGACACCGGCGGACGTGTGCTTGGCTACCGTGGTTGAGCGGGCACACGAAAATTTTGTTGTAATTGCTAATAAATTGCTCTATAGCTGGAAACAGAGAAGAATGTCTTAGCGATTACGAGAGGATGGCTTCTTTCGCAACTTTTTTTTTTGAGAGGTACAAACTGAAGCTGGTGCGGGCTTAGATGCCCACTTGTTTTCATGATGACCAGTCGAACGCTTACACGAAAATTTTGAATCAACAATGAGGGAGACTTCAGTGGCAAGGTAGGCAAGCAGCAATCTGGATACCATGCATAGCTGACAATGCATAGGCTGTAGGAATAGCACGGATGAGTGCTAGTGCACTTCGCAGAGTGAAATACTTTATGACTTATGAGCACCTTTAGAACACAGGAAAATCAAAGTCGACGTTTAATAGCCCGAGCAGAGAGTCTAAAAATGAAATAGCCTCCATATATCGTCGCATTGTGCAGAATTCGGACAGGCGATACTAAGTAAGATGCAGGGATTACAGGATGGCAAGATCAGTTTTTGCCTCCACTTAAGGAGGGCATAGTGGACACTAGTACAGTAGAGGCCTGTGAAAGAGATTGCGTCGAGAGTTCGAGTAGAAAAATTAGGATCTCAGTGAACAACACCTGTTGCGCTATAAGGAGGGTAGCGACCCTATTGTTCAGGACATTAATGATAATTTCCGCAATGTTATTACGGACTGCGCTGCAGTAGGTTGTCGGGTAGGAATTCATACGGTTAATGAGATGTCTTAGGACGAGAAAAACCTGCTAAAAAACTCCAAATCAGTCCAAAAAAGGAAAAAAAGAAAACCTTGCAATAAATTGCGTAGGGAGTTGCAGCTGCTGAGTAACAGGTAGTTGCAGGTATGTGGAAGAACAGCCGACAGATTCTGCTAGAAAAACTGGTCAATCTCTGTAAACTATACGGCATGATCTCGGCAGGACCACAATCTTGGAAGACTCTCAACGTTTCTTAGTCCTTGAGATGGGTCATGTTGGGTATTTTAAAAGTTAGAGGTCGATCAGCTTTCTGCCTGTTAAATTATTTAAAGGGACACTGAGGAGAAATTGAAGTTGGCTTGTATCGACAGAATACCAGCTCCTGATTACAAAAACGCCACTCATACTGGCAACAAAGCTCTTGTAACGTAGAAAAGAGCAAGAACTAAAATACAGGTATCGCCGCCACAGGCCAAACTCGCAAGTACAAGCGTGATGACGTCATAGGACAAAGCAGTGTTGCTAGAACCAATGGTTCAAGAAACGCTAGAACACGAAAAGCTACGAATCACTGAGGCGCAGCCAATGCATGCGCAAATCTCCTTGACGCCGCCAGATGGCGCCACGTACCCGGCGGCTACGGGAGCGCCTGCAGGACCGGGACCAATCAGTGCCTTTTTACCGGTGGTAGGCGGGCTCCCGGTATTCCGCTAACGATAACGAGGTACACGGTATGCTAAAGGTGTCTATTTGCTAGAACTTCGTTGACGACTTCGAGAACGGGATCTATCGTAACGCTGGCAAGACGCCGGTGCAAACGTAAACGAAGCGGTGGTAGCGACGGCCGCAATAGCCGATAGATGCCTTCAACGTGCGGCCGGCTGTAGCTTTCTTTTCGGCTGCTGCCAGGCCGCACTGCTGACCGGCAGAAATCACGGAGTCTGCGTTACGTCATGTGCACGTCATGTTTCACGTCACTTTGTCCTGTGTCGTCATAAGAGAATCCCATGTTTCAATCAGAGCGGCGGGAAAAACTTTTTCAACTTCGAATCCAAATTTCTTAGACATAAATGCATCTTTCGCTGCCGGCCAAGTGGCAACAAAGCCATGAAATGGCGAGCTATGGAATTTTGCTGTAAAAACAATATTAATAGACGTCTCCTCAATGTCCCTTTAATTACTACAGATTCGAACTACTAGAATGAGAGCAATCTTGGGCTTACAATTTCAAACAAGAGTACAAGGCGGCTATCGTAAAGACTAGTGAACAGCAGACAATATTTACATTATCATTGAGGTTCCAAGTAAATGAGATGAATAATACCCAGCCCTTTAAAGGGTGTTTCCAAAAGGGTTTTTGTTGGCAGCTAGGTTGCAAAAGTAGGCTTTTGGATGTGAAAGACGTATTTTGCGCCACAGTATGTTCATTGTGCAAAGCATGACCCGCAAAGCATCATCAATGAGTTAGACAGGCAGAGCAGAACGGTGGGGCCAAAAATTAACATGCAGAAAACCAAAGTAATGTTCAACAGCCTAACAAGGAAATAGCAGTTCGCTATTGGTAGCGAGGTGCTGGAAGCAGTAAGAGAATATGTCTACTTCAGCGTTCGTCGTCGGCGAAGCGTCCACTGCTAGCCAGTTCCACGCTCTAATGGACGCCAAGAGCTTCGGGACCATAGACGCGTCGCAGCCGGCTGCGTTCGTCGTCGCCGCTGCAGCCGCTGCACCTACTCCAGCCAAAGGTCGCACTGACACCAAGACCTGCAGCCCGGCACCCGCGTCGCAGATTGAGACTCCGGCTGAGGACTCAGACATGGACCTTACGACGTCCCCGGCAGACGACATTCCATTCCAGGAAATGGGCTGGAACACCATCGGTGCCAACCGTAAGCCTGCCTCCGCAGCCCGACCCCGCGCCGAGCTCATCACAGTTGTCATCCAGCTACCCCCTGGAACCCTCACCCCCAAGCTACCTCTCTACGACGTACTCGCCGCAGTCGCCTCCGCTGCACAACTTTCCTCCAAGACCAGTGCCGACATCACCCTTCAGGCCAAGCCAGCCCAAAGCCTTGTGTTTTTAAAAACTCATTCTCCTCTCACCGCCCACCTCCTACTTTCTGCCACGCATCTTCAGCTTCATGGTAAGCCTGTCACCATCAAAACTTATACCCCCCATCCTTCCATCTCATGCCTCGGCGTCATCCATAACGTCAGGGGCCACTTCACTCCTGATGACCTCATGCATGATCTCGAATCTTTCAAAACAGATATTCTCGCTGCTCGCATGATGGGATCCACTCAATCGGTGCTCATAACTTTCGCTGGTACCGTCGTCCCCCACTTTGTATATTTCGAACGCCTTGCCTTCCGGTGCCATCCTCATAAACCTAAGCCTCCCACGTGCACCCGTTGTCTCACTCACTCTAGGACCCCGCCCCACCAATGCCCCCAGCACAGCGTTCCGGCCAAGTGCCGTCGCTGTGCTGCTCCTCTACCCGCTGACGCTTCCGCTCATGTGTGTGCCCAGCCCTGGTGCGCTTATTGCCAGGTAAACACCCACCCCTCCCTCGAGCCCACTTGCCCCTCTCTCCTTGCGAAACAACGCGGGTGTGCCAAAGCTGCGTACCTCCGACACCTAGCTTTGCGCCGGGCCACTCAACCCACTACTCTCCTCCTCCTCTCTCTCCTCCTCCTCCTCCTCTAATTATGAACCTCCATCAGCTCCGATCACGTCACCACCAGGCTTCTATGCTGCCATAGTTAAAGGATACTCGGTTCCAGCGTCCCTCTCTTCCCCTACACCACCCTCTCCATCCCTGACTGACGAGAGCTGCTCGTTCGACCTCCGGCTCGCTATGCTCGAACGCCAGCAGCGAGAGCAAATTGCATTTCCCGCGATCTACAACAACAGATCCATGCCTTGACCCAACTCCTCCAGACAACCACCTCCTCTCTTACCTCCCAGCTTACAAAGCTAAATGAGCACCTTGCCACGTTCACCACTCCCTCCTCCACCGCCCAGGTCGCCCCTTTGGCTGATCTTGTCGAAGCCACCACACAGGCACACCACACTCGCTTGGTTCAGCTAGAGATATCGGCTCTCCAAATTCTTTCCACCCTCCAAGCGCAATCAAAGCAATTGGAATCCTTCACTTCTATGCTCCAATCCATTCATGAGTCACTGCCCCCAGCAAAAAAGAAGGAACGCGTACCATCGCGAGCCTTTACCTCTCCACTACCATAATGGCGTTTAGCGAGGACCTCGAGATTGTGCAGTGGAACTGCCGAAATCTTTGCCACAATAAGATCCCCCTCCACCAGTATCTCCTCACCCGCCCCTCCCTGCCCCATTTTCTACTTCTCCAGGAGACTCGGACGGCCCGCAATGCCCCAGCCTACCGCGCCTACCATGCCACTACGTCCACACCACTTTCGTCTATTTATGTACGCAGCGACGTGCTCGTGGAGCCACTTGACATCCCCTCCACCCTCCTTAAATATTTAGTTGGTGTGATCTATTACCACCCTTCTTCCCGCGTCTCACTCACCCTTTTGTCTTTCTACAACCCCCCTGCCACCTCCTCTTTATTCTCTGTCCTGGGAAAGTTCCTTCACTCTCTTCCTTCTAACTACCATCTCTTCTTTGGAGGTGACTTCAATGCCCCTCATACACTCTGGGGCTGCCCTCAAACCCTCAAAGCCGGCCTCCTCCTTCACTGTCTGGCCCAAGAACGCCACCTCACCCTTCTTAATATTCCTGGCTGCCCTACTCGACCGGCCACTGCCTCACAGCGCCCCACGACACCTGACCTCACTTTCTCTCGGGGTTCACTTTCCTTTCACTGGCAGGTGACAGCCGAAACTCTTCTCAGTGACCACTTTCTCGTCCATATTCACACCTCTCTTGCCCACATCCCTCGATGTCATCCGGTCATTCACACTGACCGGCACGCCTTCCGCACTATCTCGCCTCTTACTCCTTTCAGTCCTACCACGACTGGACGTCACGCATGACTGCAGCGCTCACGTCCAGTAGCCGTCGCATTCGCACTCGTCACACAGTGCCAGACCCAGATCCTCATCTTCTCCGTTTATGGCGTCGCCGTAAACGTCTTCAACGCTCCATTCGCTCCCAACGCCACAATGCCCAACTCTCCTCCAGGATCACTGCTCTGCGGGCCGAGATCGTCACCCACTGCGCCTCACTCGAGCACTCTCGTTGGAGTGCTCTTTGTGACCGTCTTGACTCTTCTTTGCATTCGCGATCCACATGGTCTCTCTTCAAATCCCTCCTTGGCACTAAGCCTGCCCTTGCTCCCACTCTGGCTAAAGCCCTCACTCAGGGGACTCCCTCTGATGTTTTTGATGAACTCGCCTCTCTCTACCCCCCGCCCCCTCTGGCACCCTCCTACCCGATGTACTCGGGCGGACCTAACCCCGATCTGGACCACTCCTTCACTCTCCGAGAGCTCGAATCGGCTCTGGCTGCTAATGCTACACGCTCGGCTCCCGGTGAGGATGCCATTACATATACCACACTTCGCAACCTTTCTGACTGCGCCAAAGAATTCCTCCTTCATACCTACAATGAGGCCTGGAACAGCGGCTGCCTACCGAGCTCCTGGACCTCCTCCCTCATTTCTATGATTCCAAAGCCGGGCTAACCTCCCTCTCTCTCTAACCTCCGCCCAATCTCCCTGACATCGTGTGTTGGTAAGACCCTTGCGCGAATGGCCTTGACCGCCTCTCTAATTTTCTCGAGGCGAGGGAGTTCTTCCCGCATTCTCTTATCGGCTTCCGACGCCGTGTCTGTGCACAGGACATGTTTCTGTTTCTCCAGCAGACCTCTCTGTCACATACCCCCACTAAAATTCACGCACTTGTGACCGTAGATGTTCGCAAGGCCTTCGGCAGTGTTTGCCACGACCAAATCCTTTCCCAACTCAACTCCCTAGATTGTGGCCCCCGCATGTACTCTTATATCCGTTCATTTCTCTCTAAACGTGTGGCTTGCTTTCGAGTAGACACCCATCTGTCCGACCCCCACCACCTCACCCGTGGCACTCCTCAAGGTGCTGTTCTCTCTCCTACCCTTTTCAATATTACTATGGCCCCTCTCGCCTCCCAGCTAGCTGAAATTCCCGACCTGCACCATATATTTTACGCCGATGACATCACTCTGTGGTGTTCATCGTGCTCTCCCGGTCACGTACAGGGCACCCTGCAACGTGGCCTAGATCTCATCGACTCCTTTCTCACCACCGCTGGCCTCTCTCCTGCTCCTGAAAAATCCGAGCTTCTCCTTCTCAACCATTCCTCATACCAGCGCTCACACAACCACTTCGTCTCCCTCCAGCTTTCTGGCTCCCCCATTCCTGTCGTCACGCGGTGAAAAGTTCTTGGCTTTCCTTTGCATGCGGCCAAAAGCTTTCCACATGCTGAGCTGTTAGCTTCGGTCAGAGAAAGCATTGAAGGCTCAGGTGCTGTGGCTTTCCAGGACTCGGCTGGTATCTCGGTAGATAATTTTTTAAAGTTACTAGAATACTACCTGCAGGTAACTTTTATCTCTCATGACAACCAGTTTTTTTCTGCAGCGTAAGGGCATTTGTATCGGCTCATGTGTAGCTCCCATTTTATGTGACATATTTTTTTCTTCAACTGACCGCCTTCTTGCACGGACTTTTCAAGGGGGGCCAGTTTTTAAAGTTTTTAGATATGTTGATGACTTTTTAATTATTTTAAAGTCAGGGAACTTTACATCTCTTGACCATATTCTTTCACTGGTTTTATCTACTGTTAATCAACTGGGTAAAGGTTTAGCTTTTATCCATGAACTACCTGAAAGTCAGACTTTGCGTTTTTTAGACCTTAAGCTCATGTTCTGCCGAGATCGTATTGCGGGATGTACTCCCCCCGAGCCAACAAAGACTTGCTCAGCTATGACTACGCTCATTCCAAGGTGATAAAGCGAGCTTTTGCGTCGCTTTGCCTGGAATCTGCGCTTCGAAAATCCTGCCCACATGAAATGCAACAGAATTTGAATGATCAGGTTTCGCGACTTAGGCAGCAGGCTTCCTGGTCCGGTCATTTCAGCTGTTGCTGAAACCCTCGTGCCGAAGCATAAAGGTGCCCAGAAAAGATATGAAACCCCTTCATCTAAGCCAGTGATGATCCCTTATGTACGCCAACTCTCTCACAACCTCAGAAAAGTGGCTAGCAGGCACCACGTGCCCTTGGCGTTCTCAGCACCCAACAACCTGTCCAAGCTATACCCTCGCATCACTGGTTGTGCGGCAGGGGCTGCAATAAAAAAACATAGGATCGAGTACGCCAGATGTAAAATAGGTCTGGTGTACTGCATCCACCTCTCATGTGGGGCTTCATACGTTGGCTAAACGCCGCTGCATTAATTACCGGCTACGGGAGCATGCCAAAAACATAGAAAATAAGGACACTAGTGTGAATCTTGTGCGGCCCCTTGCTTCGTGTAAATGTAGGGCGGGATTAGAGAAGACTGCGATTCTTGGCAAGAGCGGTAATGATAAGGCAAGGCTCGTTTTAGAATCTTATTATATCAGACAGGTGTCCGAACGTTGTGTCAGTGACACGTCTGTACACATGTACTCAGCTGAATGTGCTTTTTTAGATTCGTTTTTTTGTTTAACTTGTTTTAATTTTTTTCATTTATTGTACCCCTCAGGGCCAGAGGCATTACAGAGGGGGAGTGGCAAAACACAAGAATAAGATTAGAAAATATAGCAACGAGAATAATTTAAATAACACCTGAGTATACAATGCTAGCTATAGCTTCGCGGAACATGTCATAATTATTGATGTCGGCAATACCTATGGGTGGCGGATGTGCATTTTTTGTACCTACCTACACGCATGCTCACCATTCCCTTCCTATATACACGCTGTACTTCAGCATGAATAAACAGTTGGTAGTTGGCGTTCGTGAACGTCTCTGTGTCCCTTACTTCGTCCTTGTCTGTTTTTTTTTGCGCTTAATTCTATTTAACATGCTTCACCAACTAGCCCGGCAGCTTGCTTTCCTGAAAGACAAAAACCTGCCTGTGAAACTCATCTTATTCAGCCATAAAACACGTAAGTAAGTGCGGCCAAGATGCTTCATAGTTCGAAGAAGTTTTTGTTGCTGTGTTTGTGAACACAAACCAAGTGTTTTTTTTGGCAAGCGACGACAATAGAGCGACATCTGCGCGCAATCGCCACCTATGTTTGCGCACTTGATTGAACACCAAGCAAGAACCTTCGACGTCACCAGCCAGCTCTGTATAAATTACACGACTAAGGATACTCTTCAGCGATATAAATATAATGAGACTGGCTAGATCTAGATAGCTACTGAAGCCGAATTTTGTGCTGGCGCATATTGGTAGCCTGGTCTTTGAAAGCTCACCAACAGTGAGAGACTAACTGGTAAGCCAACAGAGTTTGTTCCATACTAATTTTTGCTATATGATATGGTCGTGTATGCCTTGTCCCACAAGCATTGCTCCATGCAATAAGTTGTACCCTGTACGTGCCCTATCCGTGCACTGAAGCTCGTAGTCAGACAAAGCAGAGGAGCTCCTCGTTGAATCTACTGCTGAGGAATTGGCTCATCGCCGTTGCAACGAAGCTAATAGAAATCTTCATTTGGTAACGAAAATAATGAGCTGCGTGCCCGCACTTAGCAGAAGAAAAAGCCGATGTCTCTAGGTTGAAATGTCGTACTTTGCATGACTGTTCATTTTTATCATAAAGCTCTGTGTTGCTTCTCATCTTTACCTACTGACTGCGGTGCAGCTTATTGCGAAAGAAGTATGCTCCGCGCGGCTGTTCTGTAGGAACAAAGGTCGTTTAGAAACATGTGTGAACGTTTAGCAAAAATGGTGTTAGACAGAAGAACCCCAAGAGCATTTGTTGAAATAGTTTTCTACGCACGAACACAACAGCATCAAATGTTTTTTCCGGAAGTTCTCACGGTCAACGTATTATGTGCGCGTTTTCAAAATTTTTTTTGAAGCCTGATTGCATTCGACTCCGCGACGATTCTTACCGACTATGGTAATCGCAGTCAGTTTTATTTGCCTTGAATTCTAATGCCGACTGAGATCCTGGCATCGAAGTTTTTGCTCCGACCAACGACAAGACGTTGCGATTTGGGTTGGGAGCACTAGAGGCCGGCACTTTATGCCTACACGTGCACCGCACCAGACGCTGGTTCGAGACTTTCTTCTATTTGCCCTTCCGAGCCTCGCTTTGTACACATGGTAACGTCATCTGCATACATTATATGATGAATGTTTTAAATGCTGTTGAGCCTGTTTCGATGCTTTATTAAAGCCAGGTTTAAAAAGTGTGACAAAACGCCCACCTGTGCTGCTCCTCTGTTCCCGAACGTGATAGGGTTGGATTTCAGTGGCACAACGGTGATCCCTTGCTTTCCTGTTTTCTAGAAAAGGTTTAACTGAATTGGATGACCGTTTGCCTGGGTTGAACTCGGATTGGCGTTTCCGGCTCGTATCGTCAGAGACGTTGTCGAACCCATTTTTGACATCGAGTCCTAATATTTCCCTCCTAGTAATAATGGAGGGGTCGTTTATACCACGTGATAAGTGGAGCATAATGTCTTGGGTAGAGAGCCCTCTTCTGAAGCCCACCATGGAGTGAGGAATTAGGTTCTGCTCTTCAGTGTACCCCCGCATTCGTTTCAGTACCACGTGCTCTATGAGCTTCGCAAGACAGGGTGTTAGGGAAATAGATTCTGGGTTGTCCACGTTCAGTTCTTTTTAGACGTTGTAAGAAATGTCACTTTGCATGTTTCCGCCAGCTGTGGATGGTTACTTTTTCCAAGAACATATCGATATTATCTGTGGGAGGCGCGAGGAACTTCAGGACTAGCTTACGGAGTACCTCATTTCTAATTAGGTAAGGTCATTATGCGGAAGCTGTCCTAAGCAGTCCCAACAAGGCCCAGACTTCTGCGTCATTGAACAGTTCATACAGCTGCGGGTTAAGTTCTCCTTACTATATTGAGCTGGTTGTCCTACGCGGTGTTTCGGTATTTGTCCCGGAGGAAGTGAGTAAAGTCTTGTTCGTCTCCGGGGTTTTGTTGTATGACTAAAGCGAGCTATCCTTGCGCAACCGACTTGGGCTACGCTCGCTGGAGAACTTGACGGAGCAGGCTCTACGTGTCCTTGTTGCCCAGTTGTCTGTTTAGGCTGTCGCAGATTTCATACCACTGTCGCCAGGTGAATTGTTTCGCATTTTGTTCGATTTCCATTTTTGCGTTTGGTTATTCGACTTCGTAGCCTTTGGTTGAGGCCTTGCCTGTTGCACCTCTTCATGCGGCTGTCTCCTGCCTCCCACATGTTTGCCGTCCTCGAATCGAAGTTGAAGCTTTCAGCGTCTGCTCGTATTTCCCTCTTGTGCGATACTGTATTTTTACTTATGGATTTCACCTAATCCTTAGTGTATTCGACTGCCGTGGGGGCCGTTTGACAGCTTTCTGTCCTGAATTTCTCTCAATCTGTAAAGTTCATTTGTTTCAATTCCTTCTTCCGAATGTTAGTGCGAAAGGTAGGCATGAGCGTATAATGGTCATTGGTAAGTTTCTCGTGAGTGTTGCACCAGGCGGGTTCTTGACATTCTTTGCTAGCGTGAGGTCCGGGGCGGCGTCTCTGCAAACGCTGCTGCCTGTTCTGGTCGTTGAGGCTGGATCGCTCAGTAGCAAAAGTCCTAAATGGATTTTGTTCCAGAGATTATCTTTCATGCATGATTGGCTATCGCCACTCAATGTGAAGAGCGTTGAAGTCGCCTGCAATCACTAGCTGTCCCTTTTTGGATAGTTTCGTGGTCGACTGATGCAATTCTGGACTCTCTGAATTTCTTTCAATTCATTTTGTGCATCTCTGTACCGTTCAAAAACGTATAGGCAGCCCTGCGTCGTTTTGGCGATAATAATTTTTGAATAGCATGTTGCCTGCTTGAAAACGAGCGAATTCATGTTGATTGGCGGTAAGTTGGTTGTTCACTAGACCGGCTGTCATTGGTACGCTGTGTGACATGTATTTCTGAGATGTGCTTTTGTACCATGTTAGACTAACGAGTATCACCTGTTCTTCGATTGTAATAATGCCTGGTTTGACTTATAAATTTTTAAATTGAGCTGGAGGTTGCACTTTTGCCGGCAAAGCCTCTACAGTTCCATTGCTACGCACTCATTTCAGGGTTATGAGCCGCCGTGTAGGGGCACAGTCAGCTGCGCAATCGTGGCTGCTACCGTGCTCACTAGCGCTTGTAGCGTCATGATGGCCGCCGTCATTCCTCCTGTGGTCTCTTCCAGGACTTTGACGTCGCTTCTTTCTATATGCTCGGGCCCCCAGTCTGCTGGAACTCTCGTTCTGTTCAAGAGTTAGTTTGGCTTTGGCGAGAGCTAGTTTGGCAGCCTGCTCAGGTTGGCATTGCTTGTGTCGCCACGTCTGATTCGCTTCGCTTCTTGGAACTCCGAGCCTCTTGCTGGTGTTTTGTGGCCTATTGTTAGAGAACATCTATAGGTTCCGCTTTCAATGGGGCGCCAGGTTTGCGTAAATCTCGCGAAATTACTTCCTAGCTCATTGATCTGGGTCTGCATATGTTGTAGTCAAATGGCTTGCTTCCTCACCTGATTGTAAAGGGCCTGCTTTTCCTGATCTTCCTGCCACTTGATAGCCTTTTCTTCTGGCTTTGTTCAGGGGTTCTTGAGGTCCCTCCTGCGGCTGGACTTTCGTTTTCGGTCCCTTGCAGTCCCTTATTTTGGCCCTGCCTTGTTGCTGACTTGCTTCTGCTTCGTGATAGCGGAGAGAAGTACAATAACGCTCATTCCTTGTCGCCTGCGGTCCAGGTATTGTGTTGTCGGTTTCTCTCTCTCGACTGGCATTTGCAGTGGTCGTTCTGCCCGGCATTTTTGTTGGCTGGCATTTGCAGTCGTCGTTCTGCCCGGCATTTTTGTTGGCGTTGCTGGCCGGGTTGTGTGCCTGGGAAGCTTGCTGTTTGAATATCTTGAACATGCAGTTGCTGCTCCCGGTTCTGTGGGTGCTTGTAAAGATGATGCAGACTAGGGCGCAGGTTGCTAGTGGTCCCTCCAGTGATGGAGGGCGCTCGCCTAGGCACCTTACACAGAGATTGCGCCGTTTTGCGTGCAGATGTCTTGCGGCAGTTGAAGCAGGCCTCTACTCGGTTGAGAGAGAGGACCACTTTCTCTTTCGCAGGGGTACTGGTGGAGTCGGAGAAGCTCCGTTCAGGCTCCCGTAATGATGATATGATTAGTTCGCCCGTTACTTCTCGTTCGGCGTGGTGTTCGCGAGGGCAAGGTTGACTGCGTGTTTCTGAAGAATATTTTCGGAAAAATTGCTGCCGTCTCTAATGTTGGTGGGTTAACAAAGCGCGTCGAGAAGTAGCGCTCCGCCTTCAGTGCCATAGTCTAAGGGACACTGCCGTCGGATGACAATCTTGCAATGCTCTACTTACAGCCTGGGATCATGTATCCTCTTCTTCTATAAGGATGCCTAGGCTTCTTATGGGTAGAGCCAAGGCGCTTGCCTTTGTTCGTGTATATTTGGCTGGCGATGAAGGCGGCTGCTTCGTCGCCCAAGCCGGGCGTGGCAACGGTGGCTAGACACAACGCCGAGCGTCAGTCATCTTTTTTTGGCACCGGTGAAATCTTTGCTAGTTTTTGAGCTTCGTGCGCCGGTGAAATATTTGCTAGTTCTTGAGAGTTCTTGAGTCCACGTTCCGTCATTCAAGTGGTGCCCTTGATTTGTTCACCCTCGATGGTGATTTTCATGTTGTAGGCGTCTGGGCTCTCTCCGGGAAGTCAGGTCGGCGGGAGTACCAGTGGCTGGGCGGCCATTGTCGTGCTAGGCCTATTTACCTACCGTCAGAAAACATGTTCTCGACGCAAAAAAAAAAGCCTAAAATAGGTCCACGGGCACTTGTACGCACACAACGAGAGATCGTTGATCTAGGCACGGCCCACAATGCGTTAGCAGTGGTTTCAGCAACCGGTGGAGGTCCATTCCGAGGATGACAGCCATAACCTTCGGATCTCGTACTGAGCTCATCCGCACTCGTCGGAGGCAGGAGGGAAATCGCTTTCGTGTACTTACAAAAGTTAGGGTCATAAGTGCAGCTGAAACAGATGAAGAAAATGGAAACATACGGACTGTAATATTGAAATGCCTTTTCATGAACATTATTACTTTTTATGCAGGGTTCTTCACAACCAGGTAATGTGGGGAACAACAGTTTTGTTTAAGCTAATCGATTAGTTTTACGGTATATTTTGTGTTTCTTTAGAAACATTCACTTAATTCATCCTTTTACTCTAGTGCTAGCAGCGTTATATGCGGACTCATTGTGTAATTGAGTTGTCAGAACCTATCATTTTAATGTTCTTAGGTGTTCAGAGGCGGTAGTAAATCAATATGTATGTTCTCAATTTTGAAATCATTTTGAAGACAACACCCATATCATGCGAATAGCAGTATCAGTGAACGATTCTACAATAAGCAAGAAACTCCTCGTAAATGCGCCTGCTTTTTTGGTTTCAATAATCGTGCTCATGAATGGCTATCCTGTTTGCTTATATGGCACTAAAAATATTTAAGAGAAAAACATTTTCTAGTGACGACCGAATACGTCTTGTTTTACTTGGGCAATTATTAGTATAGAAAGATTAAAATGAGCATTGTGTAGATGCAGCATCCCAGCTGCATAACTGGATCTTCCAGAAAAGTAGTTGTTATCGAGAAAGACCACAACTATTCCCATATCATCCTTCACAGGGTTTCCTATTTTGGATTATAAATCATTATATTGTCGAAAAAAAGTGTTGAGATATCAAATAAGGAATGAACGTAGTGCTAGCAGTTAGTGCGTTTAGACTGGACACTTTTAGTGGGGGGTATGCAGTAAGCTTGCGCACGTATCGCGTATTGCGTTGCGTACGCTGTAAATAGTGTAAACATGACAGTTTCAGTTGACCATTCCATAGCGCACCTCTGGGGCACCCGTAAACGGTAGCAAAATCTAGTGACAAAACGTTCAAGAACATCAACACTGGGTTGAAGAAATTTTCACCCGTAATTACTGATAACTATGTGGATGCATTGCGAGCCTTTTTTTTGTTGCAAGAAAAACTATGCAATTAGAAGAACATGTAGCAAATGACTAAAATCTAGAGAACTGCTTCGCCAGGTGTCGTTCCTGCGAGGAAAACGCACTGCACTTCGATTGGCCTACGAGCTTGAAAATCTGCAATCATCTGAAAAACTGGGGCTAGTTATCGCGTATTACCGTTTAAGCGAGCTATCGCGTCGAAGAATCCAGCGGTGACATATATTTAGTCCGAAGCAGGCGAGCAGGGCGCCACCATCTTGTGAACGCATCCCGTAACGTGCCCGTAGTGCGTGCACGCCATGGTTTGTAGCGTGCGTACGCCCGCAAGACGCTGCGAGATACGTAGCGTTCTGCGCATGCGCATTCGTTGCCTGCAGAGGCGCTGCGTACACTAGCTCACAGCGCGCGGCCAGCTAAAAGTGTCTAGTGATTTTAGAAAAGGAACGCTGTAGTGGGCACACAAAATGCCACATGTAGTTGGTTTCCAACTATATAAGCGATAAAACTCATGCATAGCGTTCGCCATAGTTCCATAAAGCTTTCCAAAGAAATCTCTCAACGGACTTATCTTCTTATTTTGGTTGCAGCTCCAAGCCGAGGAAGCTGAGAAAAATGGTGAAACTATGTGCAGGGGAAATGCCATTCATCATATTTATTTTAATAGCTGTAAAAGTGTCTCATGCAGAAGACCGCGATCACATTGGTCTAGGTGAGTGTGCATGAAATAATAAATATAGAAAGAGCTCTTCTCTATCGTACCAATTTGATCAGGTTTAAACGAGTTATTTTCTTATTACTACGAATAGCTTCACAATAACCAAACCTAGAAAATCAGAAATGTTTCAGCAGTGTTATCTATTTGGGGCTCCTTGTGCTCGTCGCCGTTGTCAAGGCATTCTTCACACAGCAGATATGCTTTTATTATAACGAACGTATTCCCATCCGTAAGAACGGCTTTAAACTTTAAATTGCCCAATGTAAAGGTCAAAACTAACCGCCTTTGTTTTTGAACACGCCGAATTTTGCTGCCCCTCAGTCTTCGTAAAGCTGCAAAAAAGTTCTGCAAATAAATTCCATTTTTTACAGCAATTCCATGCTAGAATTCTCTCTTAGAAGTCTCGAAGAGAGGGTATATTGTACAAAAAGATAAGTGGTGCATAGGACGGTTGCCACTTTGCAAACTGGAATTCAGGGAGAGCTTCGGAGGTATTTCTATAATGCAATACCGGATGTTTCGCCCTATAGATTCTCTTCAGTTAAAAAAGAAACGTTTCTTTCTCAGAAGAGCGCTGTTTCCGGCATGCGAATGTCAGTGGTCTAGCGTATCAGAAGATGCCTCAATTCTAAGTTGTAAGCTGGCTAACTACTACTGAATAGTTCCTATTTTAGCTATTAACCTTCTTCTCCTTATTTAATGAGAAGCGTGTAGCCCACTGTAAGTAACAGCAAGAGGAGATTTTAGAATTTAGACAACGAATTTGCCCTCACCTATGTGGCCCAAGGAATTATGGCTTTTTCGACATCCACCTTAATGAAGGGCTACCTTTCCTAGAGGCTTTTGGAAAGCGCATGTAGTTTGGCGCAATCTAGGCAAAATATGTACGGAAAGAGTGCATTCCGATGCGCTACATCGGTGAAAATGCTGTGCCCAACATTGCACCCTTCCAATTCTAGAAGCCTAGTTTGAAAAGTTACATAACTTGTTAAGAAAACACTCGGTTATGGAGTGAAATAAACCGTGAGTGAGATGGAAATATCTATAGTCACACAGAGCTCTTTTTAGTTTTTTGCATACAATTCTTCGACTATGACTCCTATCTCGTGCTCCGCTCCAGGCGCGTAGCGCCCCCACCGTTGAGCCTCTCCTCTAGCTGTCCGTTTCCCTGCAACCGCTACAAACCTGGCATTCAACATTGCTCTGCTCTACTCAGTCTCTCTTTTCTCCATTTGCGCTAAGCATACATATCCTTCCCATTTTCTCGGTAACGACTCTACGGTTGCGGGTTCTTGCGCTCTCGCTATGCTCTGCCCTGCCTTCTACAGTGACAAACTTCAACGTGGTTCCCGTGTCTCCTCCCTCCGGTTAGCCGTTCCTCCGCTCCTGCGTCCTATAGGAGGTAAGTGAAGGAGGGGTATACCTCCTCCAAGGAAGACACCACCACATCCCAGAGATAGCCGAATCAGATCCAAATATCCTAATACCATTGAATACTTCAGAGAACTGTCCTGATGCTCTGACGCGTTATCCGGTGGATATCTGGTTCGGTTGGTATTTCGTGCAAGAACCTATATGTATATCCTTTCTAGTGAGACGTCTCGGCACATTATCCGGTGGTTATCCCGTTCGGATAATGTTACGGACATTTGCTTGAATCTAGTTCCTTTACGTTTGCACAATGCTCTCGACAAAGTTAGCAGAGTGGACATGAAAGTTTTAGAGCGAAAGCTGTACTCATCCCGTTCAAAGCTGAAGGTAATGTGGCTATGAAATTTGACCTTCAAACAAGGAGGAGCGAAGGCTTTGTTCTGACATCGTGCCATAACACCACTCCTCGCAACAACTTCACGCGTTGAACTGAAGGCGCTCGCACGCCTCGCAACTGTCAAATCACGTCACTCGCTGTGCTTCGCTACAGCTGCGTATGCGAAGCCTACGTCACGAACGCAACTGCCGGAAATCCCGTGACGCCCCATTGGCTATATAAAAGCGTGTGACGTGTGATTAACTTCACACAAAGTCATGGATGAGCAACGAGCTGGAACCGGTGCTTCGACGCTCGCTGTGTCGTCGCCGTCCACGCCCACCCATTAATATGCACAAAGTTTAATAAAAGCTAAATAATGTGTAACAATGCTTAAACGATCTTTCGCTCGACTTAATATATTCAGCCGGGTTGAGCCCCAGCTAATTGTTTTCAATAAAATATATCTGCAACGTGGTCCACTCTTTAATTTCTAGTTTGTGTCATCCAAGATTCTGAACTTAATTAAGTAATATTGCTTAACAAGCAAGAGCCACTAGCTCCAAAAGGAGGATCTAGATTTGTGTACAAACTTGTGGAAATTATTCGTTCAGCGAATGCATGCTCAATACGTTGGTGTTCCGTGTGTTCCGGTCTGTAGCGTTTCTGTACACTGATCTGTGTCCCATAAATGCTAGTTGTTCAATACGTCCGCCGTGAAAGCGTGTGGTGCTAGGCATATTTGCCACTAAAGCTTTCAGCACTGGGCCAAGCAACTGCGCCATTTTAATGAGCAATAATCTTCACGCCTAAATCACTGAAAGTGTAGATTAGACTACGAAGATTTTTCACATTCGCAGAGCGAGTTTGTTCTCATGGGACTGCAAATGTCGCCACGGAAATTTAATCTTCTTGGACCGATATAGCCAATATTTTGTAGTTAGACCCTATGAAAACCCTCCAGCTCTTCGTACAGACCTTCCTTGGATACAGAAAGTGCGGCCAAGCAAACATGTGAGGGATGTCCGCGGGAGTTTCCCGCGCAGCCTGTGGATATCTGCATGCCATTTGAATATTTCGCAGGCACATAACCTTTGGATGTCAATGTTGCCACTGGGTAAACGAATGCAAAAGCATCTCCTTTTGGTGTAAGTGACGTACAGACAGTTGCGCAAATCAGAGAAAATCGAATAAAAATTCTCTCGGCTTAACCGCGCGTTTGTTCGGGCTCAAATTTCGCACAGAGGTTGCATTTAGTGGTCAGTTTTGTTTTATACTACATTTAGGTGGGGTACTTGCCTGATTCGAGCAGAATTATTTGGAAATCCCCATCGTCTGTGGCGACGGAGAACCAAAATCGAAAGACTTCGCAGCAATGGTACGCGTGGTGCCATCTCGCAGCCATCGGAGAAACGAGCTCTCCACTTAGCACAGCTGGGTTTCTCCGGTGGGTGCGAGATGGCGCTACGGGTACCATTGCTGCGATGTCTTTCAGTTTTGGATCGTCGTCGCCACATACGATGGGGATTTCCAAAAAATTCTGACTGAATCAGGCAAGTACCCCACCTAAATGTAGTATAAAACAAAACTGACCACCAAATGCAACCTCTGTGCAAAATTTGAGCCGAAACAAACGCGCGGTTAAGCCGAGAGAATTTTTCTTCGATTTTCTCTGATTTGCGCAACTGTCTGTATGTTAAGCACGTTTATTAGTAGGTAATTATTGACTATGAGAAATAAGGAGGAGGAAAAGGAATAAGAGGAAAAACAGGGCGGTTAACCGGAAGAATAATCGGTTTGCTACCCTACACGGGGGGAAGGGGTGATAGGATAAAAAAAAATGGCGGGGGCTTAGCTTTGGTTAAGCCTGGTAGGTTGCAAAAGCAAAAGCGCAGCGCCCCCAACAGAAGGAACGCGGTGCGCTGCGTCTACAGGTCACGGGTGGCTACCGGTCGCCGCTGCGCGACCACTCAAAGCGTCTTCGGTAATTTTTTGATATTTTGTTTTTGATGTTGTTGCGACTGAGAGAAAGAAAACATAATCTACAGCTGGTATGACGTCACAGCGGCAGTAGCGCCACAGGTGCGCAGAGCGGCAAACATACACCGTAACTGCAGCCGGGCTCTCTGAAGGAGCGAGTTGGTCGCCCATAATCTACAGCTGGTGTGAAGTCACAGCGGCTGTAGCGCCACAGGTGCGCGGCGCGGCGTAACTGCAGCCGGGCTATCTGAAGGAGCGAGTTGGTCGCCCATATTCACTCCGCTAAAGGTCACACGTAACTGCGACCTGGGCACGTGACGGCTTGAAAGTGCGAGTAGTATTGCTTTCGCAATAGAAAATGAAAAAGGAAGGAGAATAACAGAAAGTTGAAGTCACACGAACGATAGCATTCGTGAAGTCACAGCCTATAATGCAGGCCAGAAGTCCGCAAGGAGCTTAGCAGTGCCTTGGAGGCATTCACCGCCGACGGTCGCCGCGGCCAGTGGCCGATAATCTTCATTTCCGTCAGCGGGCGTGGATCTAGGCGTTCCAGCGCATGGCTGAGGGATTGCCTTTCGGCGCAGTAGGCAGGGCAGTCACAAAGAATGTGAAATATAGTTTCGTCATATCCGCACATAGCACATGCAGGGCTATCGGCCATACCGATCAAGAAAGAGTAATGTTTGGTGAAAGCTACACCAAGCCACAGGCGACACAGCAAAGTTTCTTCATGTCGTGCTAGGTCGGATGGAAGCCGGACCTTCAGATGTGGGTCCAAGGATTTTAAACGGGAATTAGAAAATTCGACGGAATTCCACGCGGCAACCGGGATGCCCCGCTCAAGTGCGCGATGCCTGCCCGCTGCGTTTGATCTTGAAACGGGGATTGACGGAAAATCGCCGTCCTAGTGAGCAGTTCGCGGGACCTCATCCGCGCGGGGATTCCCTGCTATGCCGCTGTGCCCCGGTAGCCATTGCTGGAGTGAGTAATGAAGTCTTATGTTAAATGGAGGGCATAATCAATGACAAATGCCTCCGCCTTCTGTTTTGTGCAGACGGTTGCTACATCGGGAACATCGAGCTGCCAACTGGCCAAACAGCACGGTATAGTTATCCGTGCGTTAAGGCTATATGCACAGCAGAGCCCTATCCTGAGCTAGTCCTCAAAGGGTGAAGTATTTTCCTTATCTACTTGACAGCAGTGCAGCGTTCTGGTCATAATAGAACACCTTATGCATCCAGACAGAGTACCAAAGAGCAAGGCCACAATTTTCGATAAGCATAGACTTCTGTATGGGAAATGAAAAACAAAAAAGCCTACATGGCAGAGCGCCAGAAACACAGCTTCGGTGTTTGCCCTAATGGTATTTTTTTTTTATCAGAGGACGGTTTATTTAACACAGAAAATGTACTCCTAGTAAGAAAATGGTTTGACGGAACAACTAATGTTTTGAAATGAACGGCGGCGCAACAAGGACACTTAACAAGAGAGGGGACACCACATGCGCATGTGGTGTCCCCTCTCTTGTTAACTGTCCTTGTTGCGCCGCCGTTCATTTGATCATGCCGTTCATTTGGTCCGGACGCTTGGCATTGTCGCTTTGAAATGACGCGTCGAAGATCGGTTCCCATTTTATTGCGGTCTCTCCGGCGGCGATAACAGGACAGGATTGGTTGCTGGGTGGGCGAGCTGCTTTTCTTCAGTCATAATGGATTCATAGCGCTTGCAGACGAAGGCAAGAATTCGAGAACGGCGCACACAGCGTAATGTATGTCGCTCTCGACTTCGTGCACGCGTCTGCAAGCATTGTGGATTTCTTAATCACTCCCTACCAGAAAGACGGGATTTAGAACCCAGAAATTAACCCGATCAGTTTTGTATAGTTCACTGTGAAGCCAGACGCTGATAATAAGACGATGACGGAAGCAAAATTATCGCGCTGCATGCAAGCGAGCCAAGAACGCCCGCTTGACTCAACCGCGCGGGCCAGAACCGCTGCCGCCAGCGAAACCACGCTTCGGAAGTTTCCCCACGTAGAAAGAATGACTGGGGCGCTCCAGTGGCAAAGCACGACAACGAACGTCAAAGAAAGCAGAAGCAAAAGTAACGCAAATAGGATGGGCGCGCCTATGCTTCCTATCGACAGGCTGAGGCATGAACTGGGCCAGTGACCGCGCTTTGTGCGGTTCGCATTTCATTTGACGCTGACAGTACATAGCTATAGCACGTGTTTCAGAGAAGACTGTTTTTTTTTAAGTAGGCTTATAGGGTAAAAATATGGCTTTTGCGGCATACTTTTACCAGTGTTGGCGGACCCCAGAAAACTGGTGAACTCTTTTAGGTAGTAAGCTGGTTATCTAATTTTAACAATTAACTTTTTAACTATTGGAGTTAGGCTCTTACCTGGATTAAGAAATTTGTAGCCGCTCTTTAGTAATAGCCATATCAGTTTTCATAATTTCGAAAACGCAACTGTCATCTGCGCTGTGGCTCAAAAAAATTTGGTTACATCGTACCAAAATACATGCGCTTTCAAAAAGCCTGCATGCAAAGCAAGCTTTCCATTGCACATACCTTATAAAAAAAGCGAATTTTTTTTCACCCACAGCTGCAAGAGTAATCGTGTTTTCTAAATTATAAGACTGAGATGGCCATTACTAAAGGCATAGTACAAATCTCTGATTCCAACTAGGTGCCTACTCTAATAGTTCTGAAGTTGATAATTAAAAATAGTTAACCAGCTTACTACCTAAAACGATTAACCCATCTTCTGCGTTCCGCCAGTAGGATAATACTGTGTTACAAAAGCCATATTTTTACGATAGAAAGCCTATTTCTGAAAAAAAAAACAGCAAAGCCTCGCCGGAAAAACGGTATATACAAGCTTAAAGAATACGCTTTCAGCACCCAACAAGTGAAATGCATGCTATGGAACGCATGATACTCAAAAACAAAAATTAAAACGGTTTACGATAGTTAGCGGCAATGCATGTACTAAGTATGTACTAAGTAGCGACAGTGTTCGAGCTATTTCTTGGTGTATTATAGCATCTTTAAAGAACTAAAATAGCAACTGCACAGAAATACGTGCAACATTGCGCATATGTGTCTATCGTTGTGTGTCCTCGTCTTTATAGCTCTTTTTCGACCCTATTATCAGCGCATTCAAGAAGGTAGGACGTTTTCTAAGTAGGTAGTGCGACTCCAGAAGTGTTGTCAGTTCTCTTTACACAGGATTTTGTCACCTATATTGTCAATGTGCTGAGCAGGTCTTGTCCAACACTTTCGAGAACAAGGTAATGCAGGATTTAAAAAGCATATGTTCGCTCGAATGGATGTTGAAAGCGTAATTAGGCTGGCATAAACGACATGCGAAGTGCGAAGTGCAAATTTTTTCAGCGATCGACTGCGTAGATGCGAGATTCCTGCATATTTGCGAGTGATCTAAGCGACGAATCGGCGCAGAAACGAACAAAGTAGTCGCGAGGAAGCAAGCTTGCAGCATGTTTCTGAAAAGCTTCTAGTATTAGAATTCGGTATGTCTGGTGTTGCGACAAGGCAGCAGAGGCACAGTCTACCTGAGGGTGGACAGAACTGAGGTTGGCCAGCCAAGCTTGAAGAAGGTGTTCTGGAAGATTTCTTCAGTTATCCGCGGACGCACCACAACAAAACGCTATTATCAGCAGGAAAAATAGTGCACACCGAAGGAAAGTTCTCGAAAAGAGGGCTCTAGGGGTTACAAACTCCCGGTGTAAGAATTGAAAGAACACACTAGGGAGAATATAAAAAAAACTGTGTTGATCTTTTGTTCCACGCTGAAAGATGGTTGATTACAAGGAATAAGAAACTACTTACGGCCGTTGGGATCCGCACCCACGACGTCTGATTTTTCGCGTGCGGTGCTATACCAACTGAGGAACAGCCGCGAAAGTCACACCGTCTGCATTGTGCGGTATTGGAATTGCGCGAAACCAAACCTTGAGAGTGTTCTTCTCACTATATACACTGGGAGTGTCACCTAAGAATTTACACAATTTTTAAAAATATGCTTTCTGAGTTAGAATAGCGTTTTTTCGGTATATCACTGTCAGAGGTGTAGTACATGAGATTACAGCTAGGATGTGCTAACTAGTAGGCCGGTTAACTAATACTGAATAGATAACTTTCAAACTATTACCGTTAGGCTGCTTAATTATTGAGCAAAGTGCGATCCACCGCAAATAATATCCACATAAATTATTAGAATTTCGAAAACCCGGATACCCTCGGCGCTGTGGCCCATCAAATTCTCGCTAAATCGCACCAAAATACAAGCGCTTCCGAGAAGCCTGCATGCAAAGCAAACTCCTCCTGTGCACGTAACTCAGCTAAGTAGAAAAATTTGTTGGGTCACAGCGCCAAGTGTAACCACGCTTTCGAAATTCTAAAAACTGATATGAATATTATGGCATTATTATTATTGCATTATTCCATTATGAATATTATAATGCATCTTAATAATTAAGGAGCCTAAGCGTAATAGTTAAAAAGTTGACTATTCAAAATTAATCAATTAGCGTGCTAGTTAGCACGTCTTAGCTGTATTCGGATGTACTAAACCACAAAGAATTATATGCCGAATGAAACGCTCTTCTAAGTCAAACAGCCTATTTTTTCAATTATGTAAAGCTGATGTGAAACACCCCGTGCATCATCCAAATTGAGAAACAAAGCAGCGTTTATTGGCGGACATTTCCACTGGAGGAAAAAAGCTGGTCCTGCAGCCAGAATATTTTGGAGTAAACATTTTTTCTGTTTTCATACTCATACTTTACAGTGTTGTATTGTTGTTTGACACCTAGCTCCAAAGACAGCATTAGTGATATAGTATTACGTCAAGGTGAACGCGAACAGTGGTAAAAAGTACCCCAGGTATCAGTCGACGGTGGGCTTCTGTCCATTTCACCGCATTCTAAATCTCGCGCCGGCACATCATCACGATCGTCGCGGCGCGCGGGTGCCGCGGACATTTGTTTGGGACGAAAACCATGCTCCTGGAATAGTCGATGCACACCACACGGTGCGGCTCGAGTAAGTCGCCGAGGCGGGGCGTCATGGACCCTAGTCTGGGAAGGACACGCGCCCAGAACCGTGGCTGGGGCGGAGGCGGAGGGAGGGGGGGAGGGAATGATGACCACGTCACCGGTCAGAAAGCATGGAAATGGCACAGCAGCCTTACAGGCCCGCTCACGCACGGGCATGAGCCTTGAACAGGTTGCACTCGGCCTCGAGCCAGGCGAGACGAAGCCGTTTTGAAGAGTCAGGCAAGTAGGCAGCAGAACGGCGCAGGCTTAGCTGCGTTTATAGTGAAATCGAAAGCGTTCGACCGTAATTACATGGCTGAACGCCGGTCACATGCGTGGTTTCCTGCGTTACAGTCTTGATGGTGTATTCTGAAGCAGGGACAAATGTCTCAAGCTCGTCTGGAACGTCTGTAGTGGTTGGAAGCTGGAGTTTGTTTTATATTATTTCGGCCCATCTGGTGACTGGAGGCGAACGGACGTTTTAATAAGGAGTCATTACTGCTCGTGCACACAGCGAGGGAGTCTGCGGCAATGGAAGGCTTGTGTAAGAAACCGGGAAAGTAGCAGCCGTACTTTCGCACATGGTGCTAAGAATCCCGCTTGGGGTTGCAGTTTTCCCTCTCGGTACCGTTGACAGTACGAATATACAACACTCCACTGGGGTTTCTTTCGGACGCTATGGATGTCATGGCAGTGTTCGTGATAGATTCAGTGCGGCGCTGAATAAAAAAAGAGCGGAGGGCTTTCGAGAATTCGTAAGACATAAAGAGCTCACTCTCTCTCGTGATGAGGCTTCGGCTGTGTTATGCTAGAGAATGAGAAGCGCTCCAGAAACAACGCAGAATGACTGCACGAAGCGTCGCAGACCGGCAATGCACCGACCCACTTAAGAAGTGATCTGTTCTCAACCAGAACGTTCTCTTTGCCGGTGCGCGCGGTAGGCACTCAGCCCAAGGTGCGCTGTGAGCGCGCAGAGCCAGAGGACGTGTAGCGCATCGTCTCCGACAACTTTTGGCTGGAGCCACGGAATTTCGACCGGAACCCCGTCAACACAGCCGCGTCTGCCTTCGCGAAGTCGACAGCTACCTCTGCATAAAACTCTCACACAGGTAGGGCAACATTTAGGCCTTTTAGGGCCGATCCTCACTTGCGTTTCGTGGCGACGCCGCTAATCTTAACGCCTACGCCGACGCGCGGCCGTTAGTGAGTCGAGCACCGACGTCAAGATGGCTGCCCAGAGCGTACAACGCGGCTACAACCCGCACGCCATGGCCTGGTCCGAGGTTCCTTCAACTCGAACGCCTGAGAGCCCGGATTCTGCGCCCATTGAGAACTTGAGGCTCTTCAAACTAGTGGAACACCGCTCCCGCAAGCGGAACGCCGCTTCCAAGAAAGCAGACGCCACGTCGGCAGGCCGCTCAACACAGCACAACGTTGCTGCGCGCTCTGCAGCGCTTCACTGCGGGGCCCAATCTAGGACCGGACCCTCTTGGAAACCAAAGCCGCTTCCGCGGCTTCATCCAGAAGACCTCGTCATCATCATGAAGCCCCGAGTGACCGTCGCTCTCAGGGATGTGTACCAACATCGCGAGCTGGGAGCAGCGTTCGCGGCCTACCTGGGCGCCAAGGCCGCAGCATCCCACAGCCTGCTCCTCACATGGGAGCAAAACCTGATCGTCGCCGGCACCCGAGAGCCGCATGTCGCCGACAAGCTTCTGCGGGATATTGAACTAACATCACCGAAGGGCTGGCTCTGCATGTACGGCCAGTTGAAACTCACTGGTGACGTGTGCCGCGGAGTCATCACCGTGGCCAAGCACGAGACCAGTAAGTCCCTCCAAAACAAGATCCAGTGGCGTGCTGGAGACCTCGCCGATACCCGTAAGCTTGGAAAATCAGACATCGCAGCGCTCACCTTCTTGGCAAAAGTGGTGCCGCGATACGTGCATTATAACTCTGAGGTGACCCTTGTGCGTGCGTACAAGAAAAGCATCCAGGCCTGCGTGCCACCGGGCCACCAGGCAGACACCTGCCCCTGCGCGGATGAAAAGTGTGGCCTTTGAGGCCAAACGGTGCCGACCGTCGACGGGGTCAAGGCGCCGCACGTATGCACGCTCTCGTGTGCAGTGTGTGGGCAAGCCCACGCTACCAACTCCCGCGACTGAACGGGAAAATTCCGGCAGCTCAAGGTGCCTGGCGCCAAGGCTAAACGCACATAACTGCGCTAAAATAAGCGACCTGGCAAGCAGCCAAGTCATCCCAAATCAGGTGCCGGTGGCGGAACGCCGCGTGGTGCTCACGGCAGTGACCAGAAAACGTCGTCACCTTCTTCACCGTCGGTGGAGTCAGCGCCCGGGAAGAAGACGGCACCCCCACCGCCCAGCGGCAGAGACACTGGCCACTTCCCGGCCCTCAAGACAATTGGCGCTGCCGACGCCCGGGCATCAGCGTCTCAACACAACAAACAGGTGAGCAGCTGGGCTGAGATCGCCTCCTCTTCCTCCCATCCACCACCCACCCCGTAACCGTCGCCGCACTGGACGCGGAATACAAAAACAGATAGACGTGCTCCGGGCACAGAATGAGCTTTTGCTCTACAGAATTCAAAATTTAGAGTACAAATTGGCGTCCGCCACACCGAGCCCGCAGAACTCGGACGCAATGAAGAGCGACGCGGAGATCGCGCCTGCCCTAGTGACAGCCATCTCTGCGATGGAGGAGCGCTTAACCTCTAAATTGCGATCTATGATAGAGACGGCCACGGATCAGATCTTGACAAAGGTCAAATCTGCCGTCCCCGCGGAGGTCTCAAAACCCATCTTGGACAACCCCCGCCTCCTCGGTCGGACGGGGCCAATACGGACGTATCCCGTCCTTCAAAATTCAACCGTCTGATTATTGATTCGGGCAATGAGGACAGCTGCCCCGCGCCTTACGTCATCACCCCCTTGATGGCGCAAGTAGTTGGCTCTGGGGCAGCCAATTCCTCCTCCTCTCCCCCAAGAATTTAAATCATGGCGAGACACCTTAATCAAAGGAGTTCCTCCATCTCCAATTCGGCCATGTGAACTTCAGTAACACAGTGGGACTGTAGAGGCTTTAAAGACCGCACTAAGCGGGCCAATTTCTGCCTCTACCTTGAAACTTTCGAGTCCTTGCCAGCCGTGGTTGCCCTACAGGAGCCAGGCCTGGGCGCCACAATTTCAGATTACACGATATTCCAACAGGATTCCGCGTCTTGTCTTCTCGTTCACAAAGACTACACAGCCCACTTAGTCGATATCGACCTCCCACTGGAGTATTATTATGCAGTGGTGACCCTCCTACCAGTCCGCCACAGGGACCCACCGTTGCATGCACTCAACGTGTACTGCTCTCCCAAACTTAAGCGAGTGACTTTTGCGGACCTCTTTAGCCGCGCGCTAAGAGTAGCGGGTCGCGATCCCCTGCTGATTGTGGGCGACTTGAACGCTCGCAGTCAGCTGTGGGGGTATCGCAAGGAGGAGTCGCGCGGGCGTAAGCTGGCGGAGCTGGTGTCCACGGTGCGCCTCACCCTCCACACGGACCCTGTCCACCCAACCCGGCTAGGAAATTCCGTGACACGGGATACGTGTCCGGACTTAACCTTCACTCGCAACATACGACACGCAGATTGGCTCAACACCGAGGACTCCCTCGGTAGCGACCACTGCATCCTTAACACTACACTAAGCACACGCCCCCTCAAGCGTCCCAGAACACAAGCCCGTATCCCAGATTGGACGAAATTCAGGCAAAATTTTCACTCACTTCATAACACTCCCATTTCCGAGCAAGGCTATCCAGAATGGTCCCAACAGCTGCCGACACACCTTTTCTCGTATGAAACTGAGATCCAGCTCATAGAGGCGGTCAC
The DNA here is from genome assembly GCF_055824585.1 of Amblyomma mixtum. Lineage (NCBI taxonomy): Eukaryota > Metazoa > Arthropoda > Arachnida > Ixodida > Ixodidae > Amblyomma > Amblyomma mixtum. The sequence continues at coordinate 183,506,218 of NC_143021.1, read as the reverse complement.
GGACGTAGATAGCCACCTTCTACACCTCTCGGAAGTCCGTTGCAGCCTCGTCCGCCCTTGGCGACGCCAGAAACATATTAGAAAGCTTAAAGCACGAATTGCCGAGCTTACCCAGAAAGCGGCAGAGAACGCGGCCCAACTCGCCGACTCCAACTGATCGGATAGATGTAACACGGCCGCGCGACAAATGTCCAGCCGCAACACATGGCGTCTCTTTCGAGGCCTACTCGACCCTACCCAAACACGAACCGAAACACATTTGCAGCGAGCCATGCACGCTTCCCGTGGCAACACAACTCAACTGGCACAGAAACTTCGGGACCAGTATCTGTGTACAGCCCAAGACCCCCGTGGATCTGCGTATTCTTATGCAGGCAAGGACAACACGGAGCTTGATCAACCTTTCCAGGTCTCGTCAAAATGAAACGGGGCACTGCGCCAGGAAGATTAAGGTCACCGTCAAGCTTTTGACGAACCTGCCCGACTTAGCACACCAGTCCCTCCTGGAATACGTGAATGAGATTTGGCGCGGGAACACCCCCCTGCCAGTCGAATGGAAAACGGCTTTGGTCACTTTTATTCCTAAAGCTGGCAAACCAATTGACACAGATAACCTCCGTCCCATCTCTCTCACCTAAAGTGTGGGCAAACTAATGGAGACGATGGTGCGGGATCAGTTACCTGCATATCTTGAACAAAAACATGACTTTGAGAGCACCATGTTCGGATTCCGTCCACACAGACCCGCACAGGACGTCCTCCTGGAACTTTATCGGGAAATCCTTGACCCCCTGGAACGCCCCCATAATGACCAGGTAGTACTCGCCTTGGATCTTAAAGGGACATTTGACAATGTAACACATGAGACCATACTCACTAACCTAAGCCAGACCGACTGTGGCCTCAACACATTCCGATACATATGCCAATTTTTAATGGATCGTCAATCCTACATCCACATCCAAGATAGAGAGCATGGTCGTTACGTACTCGGCATGAGGGGAACCCCCAAGGGGCGGTACTTTCCCCGCTGATCTTCAATCTGGCTATGATGCACCTGCCGGCACAGCTGGATGGTGTTGCCGGCGTGCAGCACGCCCTGTATGCCGATGACATCACCCTATGGGCCACGCAGGGTAGCACAGGGGACATTGAAACGAGCCCGCAAACAGCGGCGACGAGAGTAGACCGCTACGCCCGCCGCTGCGGTCTTCAATGTTCCCCTCAAAAATCAGAATTTGTGCACCTCAGCCCCTCACAGAAGTGCACAACTAAAATCTCTCTTTCTCTTGAGAGTGGTCCCATACGCGACAGTGACGAGATACGGATACTAGGACTCTAAATCCACAAACACAGACGGCCAGACATTATATTGGCCAAACTGAGTAAGGTGGGGGACCAGGTGGGCCGCATGTTCCACCGGGTTTCCAGAAAACGCGGGAGTTATGAAGTAAGGATGCCTTGCGGCTGGCAAACGCCTTTGTAACCAGTCGAACTCTCTGTTCGACTCCCTATCTCCACCTACGGAAACAAGAGGAGGATGCGCTTGAGGTCATCCTTCGCAAAATTATTAAGCGTGCCCTTGACCTCCCCATCACTACTTCAAACAGCCGGCTTATGGCTCTTGGGGTGGTGAATACTTTCCGGCAGCTCCGGGAGGCGCACATTACAAACTAGTAGACGCGCTTGTCGCTAACGGAGTCGGGTCGCCGCTTTCTTGCTCGACTCCATTTTCAACACACCCCTCCAATGGAAAACAGGTTTCGCATCCCAGAACTGTGGAGACGTGCCCTCCACGTGCGGCCTCTTCCAGCAAACATGTCACACGAAGACCATAATGGTCGGTGCCTGGCACAAGCGCAAGCGCTAGCTCGACATTATGGCAACAAAACAGGTGAATACTACGTGGACGCCTCCGGTCGTCACCACGGGGCATGCGACACGGTCGCGGTGGTTCACAACAGCAACACAGTTAACGGCCTCACCTTCAGAGCTAGCAGTGCAACACAAGCAGAAGAGGTAGCGATTGCTCTCGCGGCATCACATTCCGATTCAAAATACATAATCACCGACTCGCGAGGTGCCTTTCCGAACGTCGAACAAGGCTGCACTCCCTTCCTAGCCTATCGAATCTACCAAAATTGCATACGGGATACGGACCCCGCACACCGTTACGTTATCGGGCCCTTGCTCATCAGGGGTTGGCAGGAAACGAGGCAGCAGACGCAACCGCCCGCGCGCTCTCTCACCGGGCTGTTTTCTCCTCCCCACTCGATCTGGAACCTGATTTTAATCCGGTCTATACATTCAAAGATATTACAACCTACTATCAAAATAGTCATCGCCTTTACCCTAGCCCATGTAAAGGCCTGAAGAAGGCGGATGAGCGGCTCCTTCTCCGTCTTCTCATCAATACATCGCTGTGCCCGGCAGTACTAAAGCATTTTGACCCCTCCTTTAGTGGCAGCTGCCCACACTTTAGTGCAGTTTCTTTTGACACCTATCACATCGTGTGGGCCTGTCCCTCCAACCCCGCTATTCCCCCCATCCCCAACCCAACCCGGGAGGACTGGGAGGCGACCCTGCTCGGCTGCCGCGACTTACGGGCCCAACAAGCCTTAGTCGGGCGCGTCCGGGCGGCGGCCACCGCCACTGGGGTCCCATACTAGGGGCCTCCACCTAGTGCTTGGAAGGATCGGACCCTTACGGGCTGATCTAAACATACCTCCTGTCCCTTCTTAATAAATGTTTTCACCGCCATCACCCCACTCAGCCCAAGTGGCCTAGTTGAAACATTTCGAAAGGAAAACTTGGAGAAGAAAAAACGAGGAGGATGTTAAGCTTCGCCTCAAGAGTAGCCGCGATAGCACCTTCTCCTTCGTTTTCCTTTTCTCATCCCTTTTCTTTTTCACTTCTCACCTGAAGTCATGTTACAGTCGTAGTCCGTCGGCGCGTAAATTCTCGACAAACCCGATGCCACGAACGCCAGCATAGCTTTCACGCCGAACGAACGGGCAGCAAGCCGCAAGCTTCGTGGTGAACGCGCCTTGGATGTGCGCTGCGTTGTTCGCCGCTCAGCGCGTGATTCCTGCGTCCCCGCACGGCCCCACTGGGCCCGAACGACACTTGCGGGAAGCGCTGCCATCGCGCGCTATCTGTTGGGGCAGTAACCTACATTTTGAGGAGGAGGGGGAGGGAGTGCTTTCAGGGGTGGGGGGGGGGGGTGCGCCTGATGGCGCTATCCAAGCGAAAAGTAGCGAAACGTAGTATGTTACTCGCTTAACTGCGAATTCTGTAATTTCTATGCTCATAATTACTAATATACATCACAGTACATGTCTCTAAAACACCCTTCTAAGACAACACCGTATTCAGTTGAAGTTTCTTTGTTCATTCCAAACCATCGAGTGGAAAGGAACAACCTTATCGATTTTTGCCAAATCCACTGTTTGCAAATTGTTCTTTATCAGCAGGCTCTGGTACGTAACGCAGGTGTTGCACATTCAAGGTTAAACATTCAAAAGCTACACAGGATTTTCGCCGTCTTCATCCCATCGTCTGAATGGGAGCGCTGCAGCCGGACCATCCTATTCAGACGGGTACAGGACGGAGGGCTGGGTCTGGGCCATTTATTTTTGCGGAAGCTGGTCAATCGCTTTTTTTTTTTGTTTTGGCGGGACACCAGAGACCAGTTTTCGCGCACCATATGCCAAGTTAGGCTGCGGTGCATGCTGCCGGAGTTCGTAGTCTCTACTACAGAGGTTTACTTTAGGATCAGCGGCTTTTACCGGGAAATTGTAGCGAGTGTGAGATTCCTTTCCGCGCGGTTTTCAAATGATTTTCTGTCGACTGTGAAACCGAAGAAACTGTACCGGGCTTTGTGCGATGTAGTTTTCCCAGTGCCCTTGTACAGGGCCTTGTACAGTGGAGGCCCAGGCAAAGATGTTTTAAAGAGGGTTAAAAAAATGCAAGTGTCGCAAGGAACAAAAACCTTCTGTTTTAATCTGCACACCGGAACCTTACCGGTAAAAAATGTTTAGAAGGAAAGGCGCTATTTTTACCCTGGGGATCACACTGTTTAATTTGCAGAAAGACGGAAAAAGTAGACCACGTTTTTTACACTGTTGGGAAGGGGTTGTTTTTGGGATGTATTGCGGCGAACACTAAACAAATAATTACCACTAGACCCGTAAGGAATCCGGTACTTATCTGTAGAAAATGAGCATGAGGCACCGTTTGACTCAATAATGCTGATAAGCCTTCACTGTATATGACGCTCACAAACGGCAGGTTACTATAGTGACAAAGACACAAGACCTGCCCGAACTTACCTTGGGGAAAACATAGACTGGATTCTGGCCATCGAGAAAGCCGCTGCGGAGCCTACGGAGTGGCTCTCGAGAGTACAGCCGCTGTGCAATTTGCGTGAATTTTAATCGTACGAAGCCAGATTTATGCTGGCTGACCACGACAGTGCCGTGTGTACGTACAAAGCGTTTAGTGTGTTTGGTTGATTGTTTTTTTTGGTGATTGTTATGGGTCAAAGCCAGGCAATAAAGAAAAAAAACTAGCGTGGCGGAGTGGTTACCGTGCTCGTCTCGCACTGCGGAGGCCCTGGTTCGATTCCCCAACTCGATAAATTCACTACTCGGTTTTGTTTATTAATGCTTCTGGGATTTTTCGCTCACGGCCAGCGCCGCCGACGCCGACGACTACACCGGCTTTTCTGCGACGCGGGGCACATAACGTTGTCGCGTTAAAAGCCTGCAGGCATGGCGTTTGTGCTTCCGTACATGCCTGCGCATACTAGCATACTAGCAAGCGGATGGTCCGAAGGCCATCCGCCGTAAGTCGCCGTCCTCGCTGTTAATAGAAAAGGACGTCCACAGAGAGCCTGGGGTAAGCGGCCCACGAAATTGATACTCTACCAGAACTTGTCACGGATGCGCTGAACGGCATGAGGCAAACGAATGTAGGTATCGTAAAGCACAATGCCACTGATCCAAGAATGTTCCCAACTTAGCGAAGGTTCGCATAAAAAAATGGACAAAGCGGTTAATGCACTCGAAGTTAAAAGCCAGCCGGACTATTTGCATTTTTTTATGTCGAAATAAACAGGCAAATTGAGCGGCCATGTCTGGTAGATGTGAAAACCGCTGGTTATCCTGCAAGCATTAGAACACTAGAACACTAAGCAGCCTCAGGCAAAACATGCCTGTAGGAATATTTTATTCTTCGTTTGCACAGATATATTGGGCTAAAACTAACTTAAAGTATTTATCTGATATAACAGAAGGATGTCATTTGTGGCCTTGCATGCTAATGTGGGCAAGAGTTCGGTCTGTTCAAGCTATTTTCTTTCGGACATCATAATTACGCGCTACTTAATGATACCACGAAGAAACACGCGCGAAACGAAAGAAAGCACATCAATGCAGTAACACCCGGCAGGGTCGGTTCAGCGGAAAAGGGCGCGAAATACGCGAAATATAAAGGAGCGGAATGGAGGAACGAGGATTTCAGCATGAAGGCAGTAGGCCTTCCGCACCACTATCTTATAGGATAATAATAACATCGTCGCGTTCCCGGATTCACGTACACGTTAATCGACTGTACATGATCTGAAATACAAAAAAAAAATAGAGAACACTACGGCTATCGGGATTGGACGAATGCTAAAGCATTGACGCCTTCTCGGCACTCGTCGTCCCTCTTAGCGTCTCTTTGATTCTCTTTGCCTCTCTTCGATCTTATTTGCCTCTCTTTGATTATGGAACTTGAAACTCCTCTATGTGACGATGAAGCCGTCTTGCACATGACGAAACACACGCAACAGCACATGCGCGCCGGCGGCGAGAGAGCGCCTGGCGCACGAGAGGCGCGCCGAAGTGGAGGGGCCGAATACCAATCTTCAAGCAGGGTTTTACCGCGCCGTTGCTTCGCGCCTCTGACGTCACGGTGACCACATTCCAAGAAGGCATGCATGACACCATTTGCCTGCATAGCAACTACGCTGGCGCGGCGGCTCACCGAGACCCCGAGGCGGGCGTTCTCCTCTGGTCTCACAGTGGCGTCCCGCGACGTCATGGCAGCCGCGTAGATCAATTATCGATCAATGAAATTATAGATAACTTAATTCTTCAATTCATTATTATGGACTGATTGATTAATTATCAGGTAAATAAATAATTATCGGCCAATTGACTAATTGCCGGTCAAATGATTAACTATCAAACAATTGATTAATTAACGATTTTACCCATTTCGTTGTTAAAATTTCACGCCGTAATTGCTTTTCCATCCACTTACTATATAGCTGTCCAAATCATTCAGCCCTTCAGTAATTTTTTCCTAATTAATTAAATTATTCCATAGCTCGCTCCGTTGTTCTTAACTTAAGCTGAACCCTCTTTGTTAGCCTCCACGCTTCTGCCCCATAGGTGAGTACCGGTAGGATACAGCTGTTGTATACTTTTCTCTTCAGGGATATTGGTAAGCTACCATTCATGATCTGAGAGAACCTGCCATATGCGCTCCACCCCATTTTTATTCTTCTAGTTTTTCCCTTTCATGATAAGGATCTGCGGTCACTACCTGCCCTAAGTAGACATTCTCTTACTACTTCCAGCACCTCACTACCAATTGCGAACTGCTCTTCCCTTGCTAGGCTGTTGAACATTCTAGTAGTAGTAGTAAAAGACTTTTATTCGACCATAAATTATAGGCCGAGCATGTCGACCGCCTGGGTGACCAGAAGCCGCTGTTCTTCTTCCCCTTCAGCGCCAAGCCAGTTGAGCCAGGTGGTGATGGATAGAGAGGGTGGGGGGAAGGAACCCGACTGCTGAGCAGTCGGGCAATAGAAGAGGCAATGGGCCAGGTCCGCATTGATACAGGGGCAGTTGGGACAGGAAGGGTCCGAGCGATAGCGATAGAGGAAGAGGCGGGACGGGGTGATAACTGCATTCATCTGAATGTGCCGAAGAAGGCGAGACTCCGGCACCGTGAATGATGGATGAGGGGGAATGTAAAGGCGTTTGTCGAGGCGGAGCTCAAGGTAGACCTCTTTTATGGTGCGGCGAAGGATGAGTCTCCCACCGTCCTCCGAGGGCTTGAGCCAGGGGATCAACGGTGCCCGGAAAAGTGTGTCGCGGGCGAGCTGATGGGTCAGCTCATTGCCGTCAATCCCTGAATGCCCAGGGACCCAGCGGAGGAAAACGATGGAAGGCTACAGTGCGGAGACCGCTCGTTCGACCTTCTGTTAGAGAGAAGGGGTCAGGGTGCGTTTCTTTATGTGGTGTATAGCGGCTTGTGAGTCTGAATAGACTGTGTACTCTTGGAGAGAGGGAAGGAGGGCAAATGACTGGAGGGCATGCGCAATGGCGAGGACCTCAAGGGACAATGCGTCTGGAGGGTGTAGATACGGCCCGCTGGTGTGGGTTTCAGGAGCAGGGAGGTGTGGATGGTACAGGGCGTAGCCGCAGGAACCTCGAGGAGCCACGAAGGAGGCATCCGTGTAAGCTACACCCTGGGTATCAAAGAGAGGGGAATGGTGCTGTGCGGCCGCATGACGACGTCCGGCGTGCAGGACGGGGGACATGTTGGTCGGGAGGGGAAGGATACGAAGATTGGGAGCGGGGGTGGGAATAGGAGAGGTAAACGGGAGATTGGAATGGGCGATATAGCCGCTTGAGTCAATAACCACTGACGCTGACGGGTAAGGGAAATCCGGGCAAGCTGCGAGTCACGATGGAGACTGAGAAGAGAACGAAGAGGATGGAAGAGGCCTGTGGCAAAGAGCTTAGTGGTAGAGGTAGTGATAGGGAGGTTGAGAGCTGCCTTGTAGAGGCTCACAAGGGCAGTCTCGAGAGCGTTGAGTCTGAGTGAAGGAAGCGTAGGGTGCAAAGTACAAGAACTTGTTGAGGGCCAGCGCGTGGGCAACTCGGCACGCGTGAGCCTCGTGGAGACCTGAGCGTCGAGTGACCACGGGCCGCAGGAGGAGAGTTACAGAGTGACAGGTGGTAACAGCGCGGTGGAGGGCTTGCACATTCTTAGCCGCATGCAAAGGGAAGCCAAGAACTTTGCACTGTGTGACGACAGGAATGGGAGAGCCAGAAAGGTGGATAGAGACGAAGTGGTTGTGTGAGCGCTGGTAGGAGGAATGGTTGAGAAGGAGAAGCTCGGATTTCTCAGGAGCAGGAGAGAGGCCAGCGGTGGTGAGAAAGGAGTCGATGAGATCTAGGCCACGTTGCAGGGTGTCCTGTACGTGACCGGGAGAGCCAGATGAACACCAGAGAGTGATGTCATCGGCGTAAAATATATGATGCAGGTCGGGAATTTCAGCTAGCTTGGAGGCGAGAGGAGCCATAGCGAGATTGAAAAGGGTAGGAGAGAGAACAGCACCTTGAGGAGTGCCCCGGGTGAGGTGGTGTGGGTTAGACAAGTGGGTATCTACTCGAAAGCGAGCCACACGTGTAGAGAGGAATGAGCGGATATAGGAGTGCATGCGGGAGCCACAATCAAAAGAGGCGAGTTGAGAAAGGATGTGATCGTGGCAAACACCGTCAAAGGCCTTGCGAACATCGACGGTCACAAGTGCGCAAATTTGAGTTGGTGTAGGGGACAGGAACGTTTGCTGGAGAATCAGAAACGTGTCCTGTGCACAGACGCGGCGTCGGAAGCCAATGAGAGAATGGGCGAAGAACTCCCGTTCCTCAAGAAAATCAGAGAGGCGAGTCAGAGCCATTCGCTGAAGGGTCTTACCAACGCACGACGTCAGGCAGATTGGGCGGAGGTTAGAGAGAGAGGGAGGTTTGCCCGGCTTTGGAATCATAGAAATAAGGGAGGATGCCCAGGAGCTCGGCATGCAGCCGGTCTCCCAGGCCTCATTGTAGGTTTGAAGGAGGAATTCTTTGGCGCAGTCAGGAAGGTTACGAAGTGTGGTGTATGTAACGGCATCCTCACCGGGAGCCGAGCGTGTAGCATTAGCAGCCAGAGCAGATTCGAGCTCCCGGAGAGTGAAGCATTGGTCCAGATCGGGGTTAGGTGCACCTGACTACACCGGGTAGGAGGGTGCCAGAGGGGGTGGGAGGTAGAGAGATGCGAGTTGATCAAAAACTTCGGAGGGAGTCCCCTGAGTGAGGGCTTTAGCTAGAGTGGGAGCAAGGGCAGGCTTAGTGCCAAGGATGGATTTAAAGAGAGACCACGCGGATCGCGAGTGCAATGCAGAATCAAGGCCATCACAAAGAGCACTCCAACGAGAGTGCTCGAGGGAGGCGCAGTGGGCGACGATCTCGGCCCGCAGAGCAGTGATCAGGGAGGAAAGTTGGGCATTGTGTGGTTGGGAGCGAAAGGAGCGTTGAAGACGTTTACGGCCACGCCATAAACGGAGAAGGTGAGGATCTGGGTCTTGGATTGGGTAACGGTAGCGAACACGACGGCTACTGGACGTGAGCGTTGCAGAGATGCGCGACGTCCAGTCGTCGTAGGATTGAAAGGAGTCGGTGGCGAGATTAGTGCGCAAAGCATGCAGTCAGTGTGAATAACCGGATGACAGCGAGGAATGTGGGAAAGAGAGGTGGTGATATGAATGAGAAAGTGGTCACTTAGAAGAGTTTCGGCTGTCACCTGCCAGTGAAAAGAAAATGAACCACGAGAGAAAGTGAGGTCGGGTGTCGTGGGGCGTTGTGAGGCAGTGCCCGCTCGAGTAGGAGAGCCAGGAGTATTAAAAAAGGTGAGGTGGCGTTCCTGGGCCAGACAATGGAGGAGGCGGCCGGGTTTGAGGGTTTGTGGGTAGTCCCATATTGTGTGAGGGGCATTAAAGTCACCACCAAAGAGGAGATGGGAGGTAGAAGAAAGAGAGTGAAGGAATTTGCCGAGAGCAGGGAATAAAGAGGAAGTGACAAGGGGGTTGTAAAAAGACAAAAGGACGAGTGAGATGCGGGAAGAAGGGTGGTAATAAACCACACCAACTAAATATTTAAGGAGGGTGGAGGGGATATCAATTTGCTCTACGAGCACGTCACTGCGTACATAAATAGACGCAAGTGGTGTGGCCGTAGTGGCATGGTAGGCGCGGTAGCCTGGGACATTGCGGGCCGTCCGGGTCTCCAGGAAGAGGAGAAAATGAGGCAGAGAAGGGCGGGTGAGTAGATACTGGTGGAGGGGGGTCTTATTGTGGCAAAGATTTCGGCAGTTCCACTGCACAATCTCGAGGTCCTCGCCGAACGCCATTATGATAGTGGAGAGGAACGCGATGGTACGCGTTCCTTCTTTTTTGCCGGGGGCAGTGACTCATGGACGGATTGGAGCATAGATGTGAAGGATTCCAATTGTTTTGATTGTGTTTGGAGGGTGGAAAGAATTTGGAGAACCGATGTCTCTAGCTGAACCAAGCGAGTGTGATGTGCCTGTGTGGTGGTTTCGACAAGGTCAGCCAAAGGTGCGACCTGGGCGCTGGAGGAGGGAGTGGTGAACGTGGCAAGGTGCTGATTTAGCTTGCTAAGCTGGGAGGTAAGAGAGGAGGGATGGAGAGGGTGGTTTAGTGGAACAGAGGGACGCTGGCACCGAGGATCCATTAACTATGGCGGCGTAGGAGCCGGGTGGTGACGTGATCGGAGGTGATGGAGATTCATGATTAGAGGAGGAGGAGGAGGAGGAGGTGGTGGGTTGAGTGGCCCGGCGCAAAGATAGGCGTCGGAGGTATGCAGCTTTAGCACACTCGCGTTGTTTAACAAGGCGGAAGGGGCAAGTGGGGTCGAGGGAGAGGTGGGTGTTAACTTGGCAATGAACGCACCAGGGCTGGGCGCACACATGAGCGGAAGGGTCAGCGGGTAGAGGAGCAGCACAGCGACGGCACTTGGCCGGAACGCTGTGCTGGGGGCGTTGGTGGGCGCGGTGGCCTAGAGTGAGACAACGGGTGCAGGTGGGAGGCTTAGGTTTATGAGGACGGCAGCGGAAGGCAACGCGTTTGAAATATACAAAGTGGGGGATGACGGCGCCAGCGAACGTTATGAGCACTGATTGAGTGGATCCCATCATGCGAGCAGCGAGAATATTTGTTTTGAAAGATTTTCGATCATGCATGAGCTCATCAGGAGTGAAGTGGCCACCGACGTTATGGATGGCGCCGAGGCATGAGATGGGAGGATGGGGGGAATAAGTTTTGATGCTGACAGGCTTACCGTGAAGGTGAAGGTGCGTGATAGAAAGTAGGAGGTGGGCGGTGAGAGGAGAACGAGTTTTTGAAAACACAAGGCTTTGGGCTGGCTTGGCCTGAAGAGTGATGTCTGCACTGGTCTTGGAAAGTTGTGCAGCGGAGGTGACTGCGGCGAGCGCGTCGTAAAGAGGCAGCTCGGGATTGAGGGTACCAGGAGGGAGTTGTATGCCAACAGTGATGAGCTCGGAGCGGGGTCGGGTGGCGGAAGCAGGCTTACGGCTGGCACCGATGGTGCTCCAGCCGATTTCCGAGGATGGAGTGTCGTCTACCGGGGACGCCATGAAGTCCATGTCTGCTGACGAATCGTCAGCCTGAGGCGCAATCTGCGACGCTGGTGCCGGGCTGCAGGTCTTGGTGTCAGCGGATAATGTGGCTGGTGCAGGCGCGGCGGCACCGGCGGCGTCGACGAACGCAGGCGGCTGCGACGCGTCTATGGGCACAAAAGTGTTGGCGTCCCTTATAGCGTGGAGTTGGCTGGCAGTGGACGATGCGGCGACGACGAACGCTGCCGGCTGCGCCGCGGCCGTCGATCCGGAGCTCCGAGCGTCGCTCACAGTGTTGGTTGCGACAGGATTTTGCGCGGTGACGTGGGCGGTTGGAGTAGGCCCCGCGGTGGCGGCATCACTGGGCCTGGGTTGCAGGGGCTTCGTCAGACGCTGCATTGCAGAGGTGCAGGCGTGGCGCGTTAGGGTTAGTGAGGCGCCGCGCCGCTTCAGACTTTTGGATGCGCTTGGAGGGCCAGCTCGGCAGCGGGCCGTGATGCCGATGGTATCCACGTGCTTCGGAAGCCTTCCTGAATCGATGGAGAGGAAATCCAGGGGCGTGCGAAGCCCTGGACTAGGCCAGGGGCAGGTGAAAGCGTAGCACGATAGGCAGCCAGCTAACCAGGGCGGCGCCACCTAGCGGGAATCCCTGTTGAACATTACTTTAATTTTTTGCATGTTAATTCTTAGCACCACCGTTCTGCTCTGCCTGTCTAACTAATTGATCATGCTTTGCAGTTCTTGTCCTTAGTGGCTTAGCAAGGCAATGTCCTCAGCGAATCGCAAATTACTCAGGTATTCTCCAATAACCCTTATTCCCAACTGTTCCATTCCAGTCGCTGGAATACCTCCTGTAAGCAGGCAGTGAAGAGCATTGGCTAGATCGTGTCTCCCTGCCTGACACCTTTCCGTATTGGAATTTTATTGCTGACTTTATGGAGAACTATAGTAGCTGTGAAATCGTTATAAATATCTTCCGATATTTTCACATAACACTCTTCCACACCCTGATTCCGCAATGCCTGCATGACAGCTGAGGTTTCCACTGAGTCAAATGCTTTCTGGTAATCAATGAAGGCTATATATAGGAGTTGGTTATATTCTGCGCATTTCTCTATCACCTGTTTGATAGTGTGAATGTGGTCTATTGTTGAGTATCCTTTACGGAAGCCTGCCTGATCATTTGGTTGACTAAAGTCCAAGGTTGTCCTGACTCTATTAGCGATTACCTTAGTAAATACCTTGTAGGCAACGGACAATAAGCTGATCGGTCTGTAATTCTTCAAGTCCTTGACGTCTCCTTTCTTATGAATGAAGACAATGTTAGCGTTCTTCCAAGCTTCTGGTACTCTCGAGGTCACAAGGCATTGCGTATACAGGGTGGCTACTTTTTGTATCACAATCTCTCCTCCGTCCTTCAACAAATCTGCTGTTACCTGATCCTCACCAGCTGCTTTCCCTCTTTGCATTGCTCCTAAGGCTTTCTTTACTTCCTCCTTCGTTACTGGCGGGATGTCCCATTGCTGTGCTCGACTGCCTCCCTCAGAAACTTGATGATTACATTCTCTACTGTACAGATTTGTGTAGAACTCTTCCCTATTCCTTTTTTGAGCTTTGTAAGAAGAAATGGTGAAAAATACAGAAAATGTAAAAGGCGACGCTAATAAAGCATTATGCATCTGCCGATATTGCGCATATATCTGCAACGCAAAACATACCAAGCTGGTTTGACTGGTCAGAATATCCAAAGTTACCTAGAAAACGACGGCTGTTTTACTTTTTATCGCATCGGTTACAGATACCTATTTGAATGCTAATGTCACCGCTGTGGGCGAGATATCGCGTAGAACGAATGTAGTGGCGACGCCCTGTTACGTCCGAAGGAAACGTGCATGGTGCTGCCGTAATGTCAACAGATCGACGCCAGGGCGCAACGCTAGAGTTGCAACATTGCATGTGTAAGGATGCCTCAAGAGATTTATAGCGTACTCCCGGTTTTCACTGGGGGACCACCATTATCTGATATACAGAAATCTTTTAGCCGTGCGAAAATAAATTATTTAAACCTTACACATTCTGCTAACTTTTGCGGCACCCAAATAAGTTACGATAACAAGGCCCTTGAGGACTGAGCATGATCGTCACCGAATTTGCGCGCGACCATCACTTTAGATCGGAAATTTCAGAGCACGATGTGTCGCTGACTCCTCCCTTTTTTCACGATGTATCTTGTGGTGTTCACATATAAAGTGCGAATGAATGCAAATATTAAACTTGGGTGCCTAAACGTTTTACTGTAAAGGGTTTATCAACTAAAATTCATCTGCACCGACCACATTTCTGTTGCAGCTGCCCTGACTCAGATGAAGATTTTGACGAGGAGGATCTAAATCGAGACTTGTGGCCGTTCTGTTGCGACAAAACCAAGCGTAAATAATATTTTTTCATCGTTGGCTGAACTGGACCCTGCGATACATAGTTCTAACAGATATCCACCAGTGCCTATACGAATGAATAATAGTTTTTTTTTCTTTTTGAAACAGTATTGTTATTTAGCAATAAACGAATCATATGCCATGTTATAAATCGAAGTGCCAGCTTATGAAAAGAGCGACCGCAATACGACATGAAATAAAAGAAGGAAGCAAGCTCACCACTTGGTGCATCTTTCATTTAAAACCGGCAAATTTGCCCTTATTTTAGCCATATTGGCTAGACAGGTACTTGCTTCTAATAAAAAAAAAACCTTACCTACTGCTTTTTCTCTAATGATCCAAATTGTCGATAAATACCAGTACTTTTTTTGTGCCTGAAAACAAAGAAATTGAGACCATTCAGGGAAAATATCACGCAATCAGATCATCATGACGCACAGTGCCAGTCAATAACAACGTATAATCCGGCTTTTGTAAGATCTTCTAATGTCTCTCTCCAGAGTTTTCTGGTAGAGCTGGGATACTATGTGAGCACATGTTCAAAAATATATAATCTGCTGTTTTATAGTGCGTAACTACTGGCCACTAGGACCACTTCAAGAGAGTGATGAACATGTTTGCCTGTATGAGTTAAGCCCTATGGGCAGCTCTTGGTGTAGTGAGCGGTGAGCGCAGCTTTGGTATATATCGTGTTTGGTTAGATTAATATCATACGAGGGCTAATCGCGAAGGGAAGCAGAGGTGTAGTTATTAGTATTCTTTGTTTTGAAACCTTACAGCGAACGGCTAGTTGCTTTTTCTGGAAATTTAGGAGGAGAAACGAGATTAGTGTAGACAGGTAACACTTAGGGATGGTAAGTGCGCAAAAAGGACGGACACGAGAAAAGAGAGAGGAGGAGACGATCGCAATCCTTTCGTCATGAGCCAACTCGCCCAACAACGTATCCTGCTGAATTACAGGTCACACTTACACAGCTCAATGCAGAAAGAAGAAGCCAAAAAACGTCAGTTGATCTGATCAGATAGCTAGGGCACTCTGCAACCTGCGCGAAACTTTCTGCACTGTAAAGAATATCACGCACAGGTGGCATTGTGAGCCCTTACAGTAATACGCTTCCTTCAAAACACAGCCGTGTGCCTTAAAACCTACATATCATTGCTACCGTCAGATAGTCATAGCGTCACCCCTCAAGACTGGCTGAGCACCGTCAATTTAAGTGCTGGTGCCTCAAACATTCAAGGGCCCATAGAATGTCCGCTTGCAGCAAAAAAGGATGACGTTGTAACGTGTGATATCAGTAGGCACAGAGAAGTAGCACGATGGAGATTGCTATCCCTGTGACCTGCTTTCGCCGAACAGGTTAGTTACAGCTACTCATTTCGTAGTGACGATAGGATTTTTTTATTATTCTGCTGTGCCTTCACACACGTTCATAAATGGCATGTGAGTGTTTTTGTTCCTTTAAACAAGTTCTTCGCGGTGACATAGGGGAAAGTTCGGGAATTTCTCTCGATGGAATGTTTAAGTCACTAATAAAAGGACAACAGGCCATAAGAACTCATATTCGGGACTTAAAGATGCATCTTGAATTCACGGTAAATGGGGTGATATGAATTTAAATTCGGCTTGCTAATATACAGCAGAAATCAAAAGGATTTCCTAAGACGAGTTGTTCCAGTTGCAATGTTGGTTGGTAAATGCAAGAGACTGTACGGGCAGAGCGTATCAAGCTAGTTGTAAACAACCGCAGTCAAAAGTCCACCTTTATTGTGATTGGCACTGAAAGCACTTCATATGAACCCTAATTATCTATGCGCATTATAGTGGTGAAACGATTATTCCAAGATTAACTAAACGCGAAACTCATGTGAAATTCCCGCATTCAACAACCTGGAAACTTTCATTGAAAACGATCTAATCTAACTAAAATACTACTCATGCAAAAATAATACGTGCTATTGCCAACGTGGCCTATACCTCACACACCGAAGACCTTTTCACCAAGAACAACATAAAAAGCCGCCTTCTCTACAAGCTAACTCTGTTACGCATCTACTAGTTGTACCTAAAATATACAAGCAACGTAATAACAAATACAGCAAGCCTAAAAAAGAACATGCCCATTATGATACACGCAGCACTGAAAAATGGTTCATTCCTGCTTTCAGAACAAACTACCGTTACCATATGATAGGAAACACCCTGCCACGACTATTAAATTCTTATTTAGAAGGCGGAATTGACATCTTAACCTCAACTTTATCGGAGATGAACTGTCTTGTAAAAGCAATCATTTAGAGCGTCACTATACATGTGAACATCTTTTTTTTTCTGAGTGTTCTTTGCCACCCATCTGCCATTATGTAAAGGGGGCTATAAGTGTCAGGTTATACAAAGCAGCGTTAACCCCAACCTGAGGCACACCCCAGTAGGTGTAATGCCCACGTGTGGAGCCGTCATCACATATAATAAAAAAAGAACTATTGGTCAGATAACTTTGTACCCACCTAAACAGCTTCTAGCGCATCAAGGACAGCTTCACGTGTAACGTCATCGTAAGCATGTTCGACATAAAGAAAAAGTGCCACGCACATGCGCTTCTGGCGTTTGTGGGGCTGAACTGTGGACACAAGATCGGTGACGTTGTCTGTAGAAGAGCAACATCGCCAACAACCCGCCTCGCATTCAGGTATACTTTACAGTGCTCAATGTAGCACACAAATTGCGTCATAATCATTCCTTACATCAATCTCACGCAATTATTGAAACCTATTGGCCTGTATGATGTAAGCTCGAGGGGGGTTTAGCTGGTTTAAGAAATGGTATGAGTCTACTTGATTGGCACTGGGAAGGAACAACATCGACTTTCCATGAATGGCTATAAAGGAAGAGTAGCTCTCCTTGTGCGTCGTGGCCCAGGTTGCCCAGAGCAGCCTATGCGATGTCGTCTGGCCCTGGTGAAGGCGAGCACTTACTTTCCGCAAGGGCCGCATCGAGTCTTTGGTGACAAAAGATGCATTCATTGCTGATTTCAGTGATGCCGGAGGACAACGCTGGAAACCCAACGAAGTCATTACGACATCAATTGTCCGGCAGATGTCAGTTGCTGCTTCCATCTGGTGACGATCCTGGAATAGAGCTAACACAAAGGTTCTCTTTGTTTTGGAAGCGTTCGAGGCCCCTGTACCGTCCTCCTAATGAGGGACATGGGCTTTCGACGATACGGCGACTGAAAGGACATCCAGCCCTGGTCCGCCACCCTGTCCATTTATCGCTTGATTTTCTTCTGCAAAATGTCGCGCCTCTCTGAGATCAGGGAAGAATTTGGTTTGTCTATAGCATCTCTCTACACGCCGCCTAATAGCACGTAAGTGGTCTAATTCAATGTCAAATTCAGTGCAGATTTTTGTTTGCGCGAGTTAGCTTAGGTGAACGGAAGAAAATGGTGCAAGTTAGGTGAACGGATGGGATAAAGAACCTTGGAGGGTACGTGGTCACAGCTGTCACAGAACAGGGTTAATTGAAGAGACATGGGGGAAGCCTGTGTCCTGAAGTGGACGTAGTGAGGGCTACTGTGATGATGATGATGCCTTCTTTCTTGTGACAGCACATGTCACTGCGCGGTCACCTTTTAATTTCCGCATTTTTCAAACTTTTCAACTCAATAGAAAATAAATATGGGATTATCTGAGCTTTCTTTATTCATTACCCTAACTCTCATTATGTGTTAAGGAATGATCGCAACAGTAAATATCTTCGACGACAATGTCGTGTTGTCTGAAAATAGAGCGGTGAGTAAGCTTGAAAATAAAAGAATTTTTAACCTCACCTTTATCAGCCCTCTGCGAGTAGTTTGCCGTCGCCGTCCTTTTATTCAAGCAGCTGTTATGACCTGTTGCTTGCTAATTCTCAGTCTGTTGCTGTTTTTTTTCTCAACATTCTTTATTCCAAATCTACACGTGTCATTGCTTGTATTCTTTGAACAACCGGGAACTTACGAACAACGAGAGAGTGCGGATGGAATAGGTAATCAATAGGTTAGCTTACATTATTTACAGCTGTTCTTGCGGCCAAAATCGATGCGCTGCATGGTGGAATGCAACCTTAGGAGCAGTCCCGCTAAATAAACCAGCGCGCCTAGAACATCACATGTGCAGAATGAAGACTTTTTCCGGTTAGGATAAGCTTAAATATTGTAGAATGGACACACTCAGGCTTTTTTTTTTACGCGGGCACTGGGTCCAAAGTTTGCTACATTTCTTACAGAAGCACCAGCGAACCACCGATGAAGTGGTGCCTTAAAACATGCGTTTCGAATATATTTAAAATTCCAATGTCATCCACAAGACCGAAACTATTGTATAATGAGTAATAATGAATGTCTATGATCCAACCACAACTTTAAAATTGACATGAGCGCCGAGGATATCCTCACTATTCATTTGTTCCTGTCTTGAAATCAAATGGACTCCTATTGTCAGGTTTATCACAGAAGAGCAAAAGCATATACATTTATTTTGCTCACTCTTCACGACAGGCTGTATCAAAATCATGTGCTTTAATATTTGAAGGCCATTAGAGGCTTGGTTAACACAGGTACGACCCTGTCAAAATTTTTGAGCGACATGTCAAAATTTTTGAGCGTGTCGCTGATTATTTACTATCATCGTTCTTGTAAACAGACATTGTGTCATGTTTTTAAAAAGATCCCAAATTATAGATACCTGAGAATCATAATTTGAAATGCACGGCAATTACAATTCTTTTTTTCGCTCCCATTTCTTGAAGTTTTTAGTTCGAATGTCGTGATTCCTATGCACACGCGCGCGACCCACACATGGGACCCTTTATCATAAATGAGGATAGAAGTGAACTTTTTTGACTCAAAACGTAATAACAAAGTGTGTCGTAGTCTTTGGCCGACAGCTAACAGCACGGCTATATAGGCGCCGTGCACATTTGGCTTCATAAAGACAGATCTCTCATGCTTGTGCTTTGTGTGCAGTACGATTGCATCAATCTTTTAGGCAGTTACTAGGAAAAATAGAGGTTGATTGCTTCGAATTCGTCCCCTTGAGAAAACTGGTAGCAAGCTTTTCAAGAATATTTTCTAATAGCCGCTTCAATAGATTGCTGCTCATCCACGACCATATTGTCTGTTCGATGATATCAGTAATCAAGCTTTACTACTCTTTGAGGTGTATATGACAGCTCATGGGCTCAGTTCAAAATTATATTCATGTTCTTATATTAACTTCGAGTATAAACAACTGGAGTGCAAATATCGACCACTTCATCAATTCCAACCTTTTTTTAAATTAACGTTGCATTTCCCTTCCTTTAACTCTTCCTGCCTACTCTACCCTTATCTAGTCTTTCGGGAAGCGTAAATGTCGTGGAGAGAAAGTGAGCAGCTTCATCGCTCATTATCTGCGTCATTAGTCAACATATTTTCGGTTGAAGCGCTGTGGGGCACTTAATAAAAGGAGAAACGGCAAACCACCAAAGGTACCAATAATACAGAGAATAGGCACACAGACAAAAGAGCACAAAAAAGAAGAGCAGACAGTTTAGTGACGACGCTACAGGTGGCACGGTGCCGATAAAACAAAAGCAGCTCTCTTAAAAGCGTCCAACATGCACTTCTTATAACCAACTTCGCGACAACGCCGAAAAGCGGCAAACAATAATGGAAAACAACAGAACAGGGAACCTGTAGGAATGTTAAAAAAACTGTCCAAAAGAGACACTGCAAACAAGTGAACCGCTCTTTAGAATGTGGAATGTATTTTAGTTTACCACTGAATGCTAAAGATGGACAACATCTTTGTGATGCGGTATAATTATGTGCTAAACATGGTCAATTAAAGCAATGAAGGTTTGCAGTGAAGTGGTATCAGGAGCCAAAGTAGGAAAACGCATTTCGCCTTGATATGCATTGATGGAAGCAGTTAACAGTGGTCGCAGATGTTGACAAGAATAATGCCAATGTGATAAAAACGCAGCCACTCTCGGACAAAAATCCTCTTTGTCTTTCTATAAAACCCTGCGTGTTAGCTTTTGCTTCTTTATTCGTATTTTTACTTGCTTTGTTTTGTCGCGATGTACGATGTATCCTTGTACCGCTCCTGCCTTGGCCACCAAATTGAGGCTGGCAGTATTGAATAAATAAAATAAATAAAAAAATCCTGCAGAATACCTTAAAATATTAGTTGGGCTAGGGTCATCTCGACTAGTGCTACAGAAAGCCTCTGTCGGTCTGTCGGAGGTACGTTAGCCCTGCTGTGTTCGTAGTGATTCATTAAGGTTGCAATTTGGCAAGTTGGTACTCGTTGATTATTGAATAAGTGGTTGTGTGGAGCGTTGTTTCTCTCATCTGTGCTTTCCTCCTGAGCTGCTCAGCAATGAATGCAGTCATCGCGATTCTGATAATCTGTCTCCTGAAGGTTCAAAATATTGAACCAATTTAATTTATACTCCAAAATATGATGTGTGATTGGCACCTAAAAGACAGCTGAAGAGGGCGTTTGTCCGCTCTGAAAAAATCGACTGAAGAAATACAAGCACTGGTATTTAAAGATTAATCATCTCTTTAGTTTTGTATCCCACAGTACGATGCGTTTACTATGATCAAATCTAGTTATAAGAACATCAACTGCAGTCTAATAGTCGGCTATCTCTATTTGAAGCACGTGCGGGGCACGAGATGGCGCGCTGCAGTCGTAACACAATTCTCTTCATTGCTCAACGTATATTTTGGTCGAAACTGCCTCTTAAGAGAATGATCTCTTCGTACTTTGCGTATAGACAGGTGTGCACGCAAAGCTGGAGCAAATCACGTGTCTATTATTGTACACTATCTAAGCTCAGTGTAGATATCCTATACCCACCAATATAGGTTTCATCTGCAGCCCAAATATTATGGAAACACGAGCTCTTGAGGCATTAAGAGGTCAAATATCTTTTGGTCTCGGAATTGGTCGTGGATGACTGCAGAGAAAAACAATGCGAAGACTCACAACGGCCGCCATTTACTCTCATCGCAATTTTATAGGCTTCCAAGATGTTCTGTGACTATCTATAAAGAATATTCAATGCAGTTACGGCATACTTCACTTTATACTCCAAGGGACTTTCCATTCAAGGACAAGGGATTTCGAAACTGCTGTTTTTGTACTATATAAGGCCGCGGTTTGACCGAAACGCCTGTTTACAAATCTCTCATGCCCACTTAGATCCGAGCCGTATTGTTATCAATGCCATATCGATGTTCACATTCAGAGCACGGCTTGTCACATTCAGAGCACGGGAATTTTCCTCTGCTTGATGCCTTCAGCTTTTTCCTTCACGTACTGTGTCCCATGTTGCAGCTTAAAATCTCAGATCAGAGCGCAAAGAGGCGAATTTTTAAGCGCAGCAATTGTAAGACGTGGAGAAGGCGGATGCGCATTGTTGGAGACAACGAGAGCACCTGCTCGGGAGTATTGGTCATAATGAGATTTTTTTAAGGCACCAGAAGGACGACATTAGGCTGTGTACTATGAAGCACCAAATATTGATGTGAAGACACAGCGTTTCTGGGATTACAAAGCGAACCAGAAAAATTTCGCGCATACGCGCGAAGCAGCTTTTGGAGTGACTTATTATTACAGTTCATACGGCACAATTAAGACATCGGTTTATTTCTTGAAAGATTTTAGTAGACCGTGCAACAATAAAGGTTACGCGTTCCTCTATTTGAGGGACAGTTTCCAGCAGCTGACTCACATCCTAGGCTTAGCTTTAATTCGCGCAAATATGGAAAGGCTGCATGCTACACGCTCACTATTCCTCCACCCCTCCCTTTTGAATAGAAAATGAATTCCTTGTTTTCTTTTTCTTCATATATGTGGAGATAATACAATGAGAAACAAGAAATGAAATTTTTGAACCTCATTCAAATGTGATGTTTAAAATATGACTGGTTTAAATCCAATTCGTAAAAATATATATACGTCATTCATGCAGGCAATGCCCCAGAAAAGCGTTTACTTTCAAATTTTCTTGCTCAGTACTGAATGGGTACTTTTTGAAACTGGATCCGTGCATTTTCACAATTTACAGGGGACTGCCAGAGGGGGTCTCCTCGAAATTTTCGGCGATAAAAGTTTCACGGTACTGTTTCCGAGTATAGCATGCTGCCAGTGTGGACTATGTATGGTTATTGGGCGAATGAGCTCTCCGCTTGACATTTATTTCGCGCCGATTTGTGACGACTGCGCCCGTCTTCTGTAAACTCAACATTTCAGTTGATATTTCGATGCTGCACATGTTTCAAAATGTCTGGAGCTCAGTGCTCCCTTAGTACATGTATCTATCGGTCGTTGCTTGTTATTATAATAATGTGCTCACTATTTTTCTACACAACCACCGATATACTGATTCGAACGAGTCCCATGCACTGTGTGCTATTTCACTTATTATTTTCTCGATTATTGATGAGCGTGCACTCAGGAGAAAGATTCGGTGAAATGTATGCTTTATGCGTGGACATAAACGTTCGCGACAGCCAGCGAGTTTCCTCATCGCCCATGGAGCTGATGTCAATGTACCAGCGTCAGAGTGTCAGTGTGAGTAACGTCACTGTGAGCATCAAGAATGATGATGGTGACTGCGCTTCTTTTGTTCACAGGCCGAAGATAGTTCAAGTTAATATCCTTTATTACATGCTGGTGGGAAAACACGTTCGAACTCAAATAGGGAACGGCGCAAATGTACTAATACCTATACTGGAAACTTTATTTCCCGTTTGCCTGATGCAAAGTTCAACAAAAACGAGGCGCATGAAACGGCGCCACCGAGAGTGGGCACGTGCTACGCTATCACAATTTAGCGGGTAAGCGAGAACTCCGTTCGAGATTCCTGATCAATTAAGACATAGGTTCTAAAATAGAGGTATTCTATATCAATAACGAGAGGGTGGTTGCTTTCGCAATTTTGTTTATTGAAAGGTGCGAACTTAATGGGGTACAGGCCTAAGCGCCTACTTGCTCTCATGATGTCCAATCGAAAGATTCTGAGAAAACATTATCTGTGCAATGATTCCCTTATTGGTTTATTGGGGTTTAACGTCTCAAAGCGACTCAGGCTATGAGGGACGCCGTCGTTAAGGGCTCCGGAAATTTCGACCACCTGGGGCTCTTTAACGTGCACTGACATCGCACAGTACACGGGCCTCTAGAATTTTGCCTCCATAGGAATTCGGCCGCCGCGGCCGGGATCGAACCCGCGTCTTTCGGGTCAGTAGCCTAGTGCCGTAACCACTGAGCCACCGCGGCGGGGCGAATGTGCCATAAATAAAGTAAAAACACAATAGAAGACACTGTGGGAGACTTCAGTGTCACGATAAGAAGCCAGCTGAACACCATGCAGTGGGTGACTATGCATAAGTTGTAGGAATAGCAGGAGGAAGAGCTAGCACAGTTCGCAGAACGAAGTAATTTACGGATACTGAACACGTTCCGAAAACGGCAGAGTCAGAATTGGACGTGGAAGAGATCAAACGGGGAAACTAAAAATGAAATGCACTCCATATAGCCCAGCATCCCCGCATCGCACAGAATGTGGAGGTCTTTGACATGGTAAGAAGTAATGACCACCGGATGTGAACATCTGTTTTACGTATACTTATACAGGGACCAAAAATCAATACTGCAGAAAAAGCCTGTCCGAGAGTTCGCGATAAAAGGGAATGTGAAAAAAATGAATCTCCATGATTCTGGTGAGCTGTCGTAAGACATATAAGGCCAGATTAAAAAACGCCAAATCATAAAAACATTTAAATGCACTTATAGTATACAATTTAATGAGCTGTCAAACAAATCAATAAGCGTAGCATAATGAGTAGGAAGTAGCATGTGGATATGAGCGAGCATTGGCTGTAAAAACGGAGCAAGCCTGAAAGCGATCAAGAGGAAGCAAGACAAAGAGAAAATTGAGATACACGCGCTAAGACAAGAGAATGCGAATTTAGTTATCAATATGGGTGACAGAGATAAAGAAGCCGAGGAGTTTTAAGCAGATGCATACACGAGGGGAAACAATGATGATGCTGATTACGGAGGCAGGACAGTTGAGAAATTGAAATCTCGACCTGTAGCGAAAAAGAAAGTAAAGAAAGCCTAACAAGTATTGCAAAGAGTGATCCGATCATTGCGAATCTGGTTACAGCCTATCTCCTGGCTAGCACATCTGCTGGCAGCATATTGGGCTAAAAAACTGGCAATTTTCTAAACAAAAGCGCCTCATGCCTTCGACACTACCGGAATCCTAACAGACTGATAACATTTCTTAATTCTCAAGATGGGCCACGTCGGGAGTTAGAAAAATTAAAGCCGATGAGCTTTTTATTAGTTACCTACAAGGAATATATGAAAGGTAAGCAGTAACGGAATGAGATGAATCTTAGAACGTCATCGAGCAAACAAATGCGGCTACTTTCGGAGCTTTGCTAAGAGAAAATGTTATTTACAGCTTCAATGAGGTTTCAACAAAATACGCAGAATATTACGAACCCTTCTGCAGGATTACGCTGAAGAAGGATGGATGTAGGGCCGAGTTAGTAAACCCCACAGTGAATCTGGTAGATTTTAGGTACCTAGGTTTAAAAAGTAGGATTTTGCATCGAAAATATCTCCTTTACGCGACCAGAAAATGAGTGAATCGAGTGCACTGGGAGCTGGCAATCTAACTTCGAATATAAAACGGAGAGTTGAGCTAGCTGATACATACTGCTGGAAAAAAACAGCGCTGAGATGTGGGACAAGGAAAGAAGACAACAGGACCGCCGCTGTGGCATAACGGTTTCTTGCCTAGGTGCTGCCATTGCCAAACCATGCGTGCATGCTACCAGTACAAGTTTTAATCAGCAGGTTCAGAGGCTAAGTGTTGCGGGCTTTCCAGATGATGTTTGAGTACTTGCTTTGAGTAAGATACTTAAAAAGGTCAAAAGGTAAGAACCACAGGAACCTTCAAAAAAGGAAAAAAAGAAATTCGTTGTTCTGCCATAAATTCACCAAAAGGTCTCACTTTTTGAAGCAAGTAGGGAGCAGATATGGCATTGATGTTCTTTTTTCTGCACTGAACAAGCTCGTCAAATTGTGCGCCATTGTAGATAGAAGGGCAAGGGAAGAGGAAAAGACACCAAGGAAAAAAAAGGTGCCAGATAGAGCATGACCTGAGGTTTGTCCCTTGTGCTGAATGGGTTCTTTATGAAGTGCCGCTCACGTGCGGGAAGTTTTATATAGGTCATTCAGGAAGGTGCTTGAATATCCGCATACGGGACCACAACACGTATTTGAAAGGGGCTCCGTCCTCAAATTTAGCCTTGCATTACAGGAACTGTCCCCGGAATAACCAACCTCATTCTTCTGAAAAACCATGTACCCCCATTTTTAATAAAACGAAGATCTTGCACAAACAAAAAAAATAAACTGACAAGGGAAATCGGTGAAGCGTTGCATATCCCCAAAACATTCGTTCGCGCGTGAGCACCCCTTCTGTAACAGTTCATGACTGCGTACTGATGTATCTTGTTTCATGTGATTGATATATCACTCTGTCTTTTGGTGTTGCCATGCACTCTTGGTTGTCGAAGGACTATTTTTTGCGTGTTGTTTCTAATAAACTTTCAATTGATAATCAGAGCCAGTCGTGTTGTCTTCTTTCTTTGTCGCTGGTCTCAGCGCTGTTTTTTCCCGCACCTTCTAATATTGCCTTTAATGCTAAGTGATAGTTGCATGGATTCACCAAGAAACTTGCAGCTGTATGTGAGTGATAGCAGTGTTAAGTTGTGTAAAGGTGCGTCTTCGAAGCGCAGGTCGTTTGTCGTTGACTGAAGAGCCTCACGACTAGCACACTCCCTGGAGTCACTCAGGATCCAGCACTGCACTTAGTAGACCTCTTCGTCCCACCGCTTGAACTGCTGCCGGTCGTTCCCATTACAGTTGTAGAATTCTGAAAAAGCGATTACAGTCGATATTGTGACACTGCAAAAAATTGATTCTTTTTACCGAATTAGAAAATCAAGCTCCGCACCGAGCGCTGAGCGATCCCTACCAAGCTGCGTCACTCATATGCGCACGTACCGCATAATGTACGTGCGCATATGATGTAGAACAGCCAGGACCGCCGAGCACCGATTTTTAGGCGAGAAGCGACGGCGAGTGTGTGGCACGAAATGACTCACTGCAGGACCGTACTCTTCGAGCTGTGTGAGAAATAACCAACACTTGCGGAGGCACAGAATCGACGGTAATTGCGGTTGCGACTTTGTAGAAACTGATATGCCATTTACTATCACTCAGCTAGAATCTCTAATCAGAACAGGCGGCCGCCTTGCACAGTTTGAAAGTTATTTAATAGAAAATACTTACCAAGTGTGCCCGTGTTGGAAAGAACGTGGCAACAGCATGATGTCCAGAACAAGAAGAACCGGCGTTTATTGAAGTGTGCCGATTATATAGCCCGCAAGTGATAACAGGCAGCTCGCACCGCGCATGTCAGCGACAGAGACGCACCGTCATATAGGTGCCTGGTACACCCAGCTGCCCTGTCAGCAAGATGCCCGATTTGCAGGTTTTAGCCAACAATGGTAGGACCATGCCAGAAAATCTGTTTTTTTTTTTACCTCCGGAAGTCTACCCGGGAGCGCTCTCTATATGGCCATCACAAAATAACCGCAAGCATTTGACTCAGTAGGAGCCTCAGAAGTCGTCCATCCAATACGGAGCCTGGGTGTAGAATGTTCGCGGCACATGTAAGGGTACTCAACACATCTATAGGAGCTGCACAATGATCCTAGTCCGTTTTAGAGAATGTAAAAAACATCCTTGTCAGAAAGTGTTGTAGTGAGGGAGCCTATGGTATCTCCTGTCTACTCCCCGCATGTTTGTTAGAAGTATTAGAATTCCGGAATGAGAAGAGTTCGCCTCAGAAGTTAAGGAGAATATAATATCACCATGCGATTGCTCGGCAGAAGGCCGAGGCGGCTCATGGTCGACCACGTACCAGGTTGGGCGGAGTCAGACAACCCCCACGGGACGTTCATGTGACCCCGACAGAATGCTGACCACATCCATAGAATGTCACATGACAGCGGTAAGCGCGACAATGGTTCGTCTTAGAGGCCAACCATGGTTGAAGAAATTGAAATGCAAATTAGGTAGCCGTTATATTTTACTGCGAAGTTTTTTACAGGTACTTGCACGCAGGTTTACTTTGTAGGAGTAGACTTTGTTTGCTTACACATATCTACACGACTATAATCCAGCATGTCTGCTAAAGAGGACTGAAAGGTTAACGAAGATTTGGTTCCATTTGTCTCAATAACCGTAAGCACTGAATTGCACAAACAGTTACAAGGGGGGGGGGGGGGGGAGGGGGATGAATAAAAGTTGAGAGATTAATTGACAAATCTTATTTCTAAACTGGAAGAAAGGGTACGAGCGTTGCTTCCGCCGCATCGAGATCGTTGTTGCAGTGACCCTTAGCCTGAACCTAGAGCGAATATCCTTCGCTGCATTGCTGTCCTGATGACGGCGTCCCAAGGCAATCCAACTATTAACAGTAAATAAACGATCATCTTGAACGAGGCCATGAATATGTTAAGATTTTATGGGTGTCGAGGACAAGTTGTATGAGATTGTTCTGAAAACTGGCCGCCTAAATATAATGTGCCAATGATTGACAGCTGCCACCGAGCGCTACAAGCCTATTGCGTTTGCTTCTATTTGCATAATGGCGCAAAAACAGGACAAAAGTTTCGGCAGTCGCATAGGAAAACGACGTGGGGATCTACGAAAAAATTTTAAATTGATGCACGCACAGAGCACTCAGATGAAAGGTGTCTAACCATACCACACCAGTGGGGCACAATCTGGACCAAAAATGCACCGCAACGAAAATCAGGTTTCTGGACATTCCCTCTGGCGGAGCGTTTTCCTCCTTTCAGAGCTACTATCTTGATTAGGTCATCGTTTGCTAAGCTTTAATAAGGCAGTCATGTGTGAATATAGGCGGTTTCGACAACTGGAGATTGAAAACATTGTTAGAATGACCGCTGAATAAAATCTCCACAAATATTTTGTAGTGTATAAAGCAGTGAAATAATTCATTCCATTCATTATTAAAGGAGTGAGTGAAAAACATTTATTGTCCAACAGAATGAGACTACCTCACCCAGACCTCCCCTGTCCCATACCTTCAGTTGAGGGAGGAGGATCAGGAGAGTTCCGGCCGCATGGGGTAGTCGCCTCAGATGCTGGCCGGGATCTCTTGTATCCCGGCGGCCTCTTCAGCCAGTCGGACGGCGGTGAGCTGGAGCTCAGGGTCCGAGCTCCGGAGCAAGGTCTTCCAGGCGTCTCTACTATTAATGTTCTTTGCCCTGCCTGGGGATTGGCTACACTCCCATAATATGTGGTCGAGGGACCCTCTCGCTCCGCACTTCTTGCATTTATCGTCTTCTATTTCAGGAATTATATGTTTGCATAGAATTGGGTGTGGGTAGACATCTGTTTGTAGACGCCTCCACGCCACCGCCTGTTGATTGTTGAGTGTTATGCTAGGCGGGGGGAAAGTACCTGCGATGTTGTCTATAATATTCTGTAACTTTCTGACAGGAAATTAGTCGCCCTTCTCTCCCGTGATCTGCGAGCGGTGGACCGTCGTGTGCAGCTCGGTGGTAGAGATCTCGAGCCACCTCGTGGGCCGCCTCGTTGCCACGGACAGATTCGTGCGCGGGGGTCCAGATTATATTGATTATTAAAGGAAACATTTGTTCTGCAATGACATACCTTAAAACTAAATTACTAAAAATAAAGTAGTCCAATAGGCCTCTCTTCATGGCAGGAAAGGAAGCAACTGCCAGAGATATGTCATGGTAAATTTACTGTGGAAATGATGACGGAAGGTGCTTGTTGGACTTCCACCTTGTGCCCAAAGGACCCAAGAAAAAACGGCTCTCTTTTAAACTTTCCTCTAAATAGTACTTTTTCGAAGGTTAATGACCTTTCCAGCCAAGGTCACCATGTGCGAAGTTAAAGTAAAATGCAGGGATCGGCCGGGCGTCGGCAGAAGTTGTAGTAATACAGTCGTATTAGTATTGGAGACGTCGTAGCAGTGTTGCTTGTAGGATTCATGTCATTATGGAGAAGGTGACTACGGGCACAAGGTAAGTAATATAGGTACAGCAGAACTAGCTCCTTAAACTGTCGCTTAATAGTTGCCACTGTCCAACAGACCTCTCTCGGCCTGCATCAGTGCTCGTGTTTCTGTTCCGATGGGCAAAAGATCCTGGGCACCGAGGGATCTATAATCGAGAGAAGAATCACTGCGACGCGTAGCAATCGGCGTCTCTAATTGGGAGAAGAAATAGGGTGGGAGAGCGACCGCCCCAAACAAAACAGGTTGAGAAGCGAAAGGGGACGGTTTTGCTTTTGAGTCTGGCATGGGGTAGCCCATGCGGGCTGGCATGGGTTAGCCGATGTGGTCCAGGCATAGGGTAGCCCATGTGGGTCCCCCGCTGCGCTGCCACCTAAGCCCCCCCTGCAGGTCCCCTCTGAGAAGCCCATTACTGCCCGTCTGGGTCCCACAAGGGACCAAGGAAAGCCCCCTTTATCATTTTATGCATGCTGATTATAGGGGTTCCCATGACGCCAGTACTATGTAGCAAGCTCGCTGGGCTACCCTTGTGTGTACCGCGCGATGCCGAGCTGCAAATGCCGCACATATCACGCGTCGGTCCACCATGGGCAGCCCGTGCCAGCCCAAAATGGCCAGCAATTCAGAGCTCCGTTTGTGCTACTGGTGATCTTTTTCAACTTAATTGCTAGTTTTTGGTAATATATGAACAATGTATAGTCGTTGCAAAAAACTAGTTTTTTTATTGTAGATGTTAGTTTTTATGCCCATACTCAAGAACAATTTAAAAAGCTGGAACATTGTCCTAGTAAATAAATTAGAAGTCTACTGTTTAAGTGTTAAGCTCAAGAAGTCGTTCAAAAATGATCATAATATGTTTTTGCTGTGAGCAGATTCAAAAGCGAATGGACCCACTTGGCTACTTCGACAGCAAGAATTTTTCTTTGCTTTACGGCTGTTTATAATCCCAAGGCCACTCCGGCTATGAGGGACGCCGTAGTGAAGGATTCTGGGAATTTCAACTACTTGGGGTTCTTCAACATGCTCAGACATCGCACAGTACGCAGGCATCTAGAATTTCGCCTTCATCGAAAAATTACGAGGAACTTTAGCGGCTAAAGTGGTGAAAGGCGGAAGCCTGAGTGCTGCATTCTGCTACGCGATTGTTCACATCACATTTTGTTGGTGCATTAATTGACTGCCAATTAATGACGCTTAAGCTTCGCCTTTAGGAGTGGAACGCGACAGCGTGTTGTAGCGCTGCCAGGGAGTCCACGGAATGCCACCACCTGTTCGGCGCGATGCGTTGCCCTTTGAACGCAACGCTTTTTGAGGAAAGGAAATGGTGCTGTAATTCTCTGCCGTCTCGGTGGACACCTGAGCCGCACGGTACAGGAAGGAAGGAAGTGTGAGTGAAAGAAGAAAGAGGGGCCGTAGTGAAGAAAATGAAAATTGTAGTTGAGGAAAGGAAATTACGCATTAACTGTCTCGCATGTCTCAGTACACTAGTAGAAAATTGTATTTGAGGAAAGGAAGTTGCGCAGTAACTGTCTCACATATTTCGGTGGACACCCGTCAAAATTCGCGCGTGGTGACGTCACGACAATTTGAACCAATCTGATACGCGGACAAATACGCCTTGCTCGTCGGTAAATTGATTTTTGAGGAAAGGAAATGTATCTGTCTCTCATATCTCGGTGGACACCTAAATCTCGCCGTAACGGGAAGGGAGGAAGATGGGAGTGAACGAAGACACCGTATTCACTAGACGCACCTTTGTTCATTACAAACCATCGAGCTGGCATGGCGGAGTGGTAGCGTGCTCGACTCGCACTCCGGAGACAGGGGTTCGGTTCCCAAGCTCGGCCAATTTGTTACTCGGTTTTATTTATTTATCTGGTCTGACTAGGAAGGTTAATTGGACTAATTGGTTAAGCAAGCAATTGACTAAACTCAGTCAAACTTACTTGGAGCATCCCTATACGATCCCTTTAATTGGTTGCAGGGTTAGTAGCCAAAGTACAATTGGCCCCGTTTGAAATTCGCGCACTGTGACGACACGACCGTTTCGACCAACTGTGGAGAAACGGGGGCCCACCTCGCGCCGTCGCTGTGGTTGTGCGCCTCCAAATTACGCGACACGATGATGCTTCGCATTCTCCAGGCTTAACCAATTTAAGCCTCAGCTATTTTTTTTTTGTCTTGTGGTGTATATACTATCCAAAGAGTATTAATCGTTATGTAACTTTATATGCTGTGCTTTTGCTATACGCCATCTACAGGGGTGCTCAGGTTCCATTAGAGAGAAAATAGTTCGTTTTCTTCTTCAGCCTGCACAATTCTTTGTGGTATAAAAAAAGGAAACGAAAAATGTTTGCACGACACGCCCACGCGGACGAATACAGGAAAGGAGAGAAACTGCTTTGTCACACGATAGC